>NW_024080817.1:1821707-1911459 GCF_003009895.1 Hyaena hyaena | reverse complement strand
CCCCCCCCCCCCGGCCCCGGGGATGCTGGCGCCGCCCGATGCCCTCCCGGGCCCCCCGCCTCCCGCCCCGCGCCTCCCGCGCTCCTCCCGCCCGCCGCCCGCGCCCCTAACAAGTCGGCGCCAAGCACTCCCGGGCCCGCGCCCAGCGAATCCCCCCGCCCCCCGCGGAGGTCCCCAGGACCCCGCCGAGCCCCGAGCGCTCGGGCCGCCCCAACTCCTGCGTCCCCCACATCCCCCACCCCAGTTGCCGCCACCGGGCACCTGGGCGGCGGCGGGCGCCGGACACTCACCTGACGACCGAGTCCCGCGCCGGGGGCGCCCGGCTGCCCTGGCCGCGGCTGTTCCCGGCCTGGGCGTCCTGCAGCCGCCGCTGCCCGAGCAGGCCGCCGCCGCCGCCGCCGCCGCCGCTGCTGCTGCTGGCGCGACCGGGCGCTCGGAGGCGGAGCGGCCGGCCCGGGGGCCGCGGCGGGCGGCGGAGCCCGCGCAGGAAGAGCGGCAGGCGCGCGCTCATGGCGCGGGGCGCGCAGCGAGACCGGCGGAGCGGCGAGAGCGAGGGGCGGCGGGTCCTCCTTCCGCGCGGAGATGCGGCGGCGGCGGCGGCGGCGGCCGGCTCCTCCCGAGGGTGGCGGCGGGCGGGTAGCGGGCCAGAGGAAGGAAGGACCTGAACCTTCCTCCACCGCCCGAGCGGGAGCCCCTAGGGGGCACTGCACCCAGAGGCCGTGACGTCGGGAGGGCGGGAGCCTGCGGGACGCGGGGCTGGTCCTTCCAGTGGCCCGGTCCGCCAGGGCAGGCTCTCCGGCACTTCGTCGCTGCTGGAAATCTGGGAGGAAGGTGTGGCGTCCGGGTGGTTCTGGTCCAGCCCAGAGATAGTCCGTGCCCCGTGCCTGGGATGCTGATACCCCCCTGCCCTGGGTGGGAGTTTCCTCCTTCCTGGGAGGGCCCTGGGCTGTGCTTCAGGCCGAGATACCGGGGCGTGGATTTCCTGGGCTGGAGGTGTCCTAAGAGTGAGAGGTGTGTGGGGCTTGGATAGTTCAAAAGCTGACCTGTAGCCTTGGGCAAGTTAACCTCTCTGAACCTCAGCTGCGTCCACAGTTAAAGCAAGATATGGATGCTTTGCTTATAATTTTATCAGGATTATAATTGCCACGTCAATTAGGGATAAAACCGGTGCTAATTCAAACAGCAGCCCCCACTGTACATAGCATCCGGGTGACATCTCACTCAATTCTAATAAACGTACAGCTCTTTCTAGAGCCATGCTGGGGCTACCTCCTGATAAACTGATCCTAAACGGAAACTATGTAAATTGAAAATACATTGACTACACCTAACCTACTGAACGTCATAGGTTAGCCTAGCCTACCTTAAACGTGCTCAGAACACTGACTGTAGCCTATAGTTCGGCCACAGCGTCTAACGCAAAGCCTATTTTATAACAAAGTGTGGAATAGCGCATGTAATTTATTGAATACTGTACGGAAAGCAGAAAAAAGAAGGGTTATGGGTTGATTGTCAGTATGTGGGTTAACTTGTGACCAGGTGGCAGTCGGGGAGCCTCCTGTGGCGGCTCCTTCCCAGAATGGGGAGAGTATCCTGCTGTTGTAAATCGATATCCCAGGAAAAGATCAAAATCCTCAATTTGAAGCCTGGTTTCCACTGAATGCTTATTACCTTGTACGATGGTCAAGTCAAAAAAATCAAAAGTCAAACGGTGGTTAAATCAGGGACTGTCTGTAATGTGTTGAATATTGGCCTGATTGACAACTTGGGGGAAACGGGTCCAGAGAAGTCATCTGGTTCATTGTCAGCACTGGAGGTTTACCTGACTCCAGTGACCATGTTCTTAATCTTAGAATACTGTCTGTGTTTTTTCTTTTTTAAATGTTTTTTTATTTCTAGGAGAGAGGGAGAGACAGCGTGAGCAGGGAAGGGTCAGAGAGAGAGGGAGTCACAGACTGAAACAGGCTCCAGGCTCTGAGCTGGCAGTCAGCACAGAGCCCGACGCGGGGCTCGAACCCACGAACAGCGAGATCATGACCTAAGCGAAAGTCGGACCCTTAACCGACCAAACCACCCAGGCGCCCCTGGAATATGTTTTATTTTTTATTTTTTGTTTTCTTAAATTTTTTTAAATGTTTTATTTATTTCTAGGAGAGAGAGAGAGAGAAACAGCGTGAGCAGGGGAGGGTCAGAGAGAGAGGGAGTCACAGACTGAAACAGGCTCCAGGCCCTGAGCTGGCAGTCAGCACAGAGCCCGACGCGGGGCTCGAAGCCACGAACCGCGAGATCATGACCTAAGCGAAAGTCGGACGCTTAACCGACCAAGCCACCCAGGCGCCCCTGGAATATGTTTTATTTTTTATTTTTTGTTTTCTTAAATTTTTTTAAATGTTTTATTTATTTCTAGGAGAGAGAGAGAGAGAAACAGCGTGAGCAGGGGAGGGTCAGAGAGAGAGGGAGTCACAGACTGAAACAGGCTCCAGGCCCTGAGCTGGCAGTCAGCACAGAGCCCGACGCGGGGCTCGAAGCCACGAACCGCGAGATCATGACCTAAGCGAAAGTCGGACGCTCAACCGACCAAGCCACCCAGGCGCCCCTGTCTGTGTTTTTGATAGGAGGATGATGGCACGTTGCGACTTTGTAGGGTACAGGGATACCTAACGTTTCCACAGTCCTGTGATTTGGGTATTACCACCATTTTACACAGGAGGAAACAAAATCACAGAAGTTACACCTTGCACAAGCATATAAATATTGGAAAGGAGATTTGGGTGGCCCGTTCACTTACTACCAGTGATATCTTGGGCAGGTCATAAAAGCCCTTGGAGGCCTGTCTCATAAACTGGCAACCCGATTCACTTAGTAGACATTCATCGGACACTACTGAACATGGACTACTGGTCACGAAGATGAAAATCACCTAGTCCTTAGAGAGTCTATGGGAGATGTCTGCATCTTCCTCTTCATTTTGCTGTGAATCTAAAACTGCTCTAAAAAATGGCCTTAAAAAAAAAAGCCAGTCTCTGCCCTAAAGAAGTTCTAATAGTGACAATTAGTTTTTCCACCCGGTGAGTGCTCAGAATAGTGATATTTAAAATCACAGTGGAGGGGCAGCTGGGTGACTCTGTTGGTTGAGTGTCTGACTTTGGCACAGGTCATGATCTCATGGCTCCGGAGTTTGAGGCCCCGCATAGGGCTCTGTGCTGACAGCTCAGTCGTGGAGCCTGCTTCAGATTCCGTCTCTCTCTCTCTGTCTCTGTCTCTCTATCCACCCCTTCTCCACTCCTGCTCTGTCTCTCTCTCTCTCTCTCAAAAATAAACATTAAAAAAATAAAATCATAGTGGAGACCACATACTGCATGGCCCCAATTATAAGACATGTCCAGAATAGGGAGATCTGTAGAGACAGAAAACGTACTAGTGGTTGCCTACCGCGAGGGGTAGGGGGGATGGGGAGGGGAGTGGTCCATGTCAATAAAGCCGTTACCAAAATAAATAAGTAAATAAAAGGCTTTTGAGATACGGTGGTGGGGTGCTGGGGTTTAACTGGAGGAGAATCTGAGAAACCACCAAGGGCTCTGATGCTTGAGCTGAGTGGCCTTTAAAAAATAGGTAGACTATTTATAATCTACAGAAAAGCGTAAAGTAAAAAATGAAGCCACTCTAACACTCCCACCAAAACATAACTATTAATTTTGATCTCTTAATTTGAAATTATTTTTATAAAATTAGAGCCATATTGTGTGTGTGTGTGTGTCTTGTTCAGTTACTATACATCTGATGTAATGAAATTAGAAAGGAGAGCATATGAAATCATGGCTTTTAATGGTTTTATATTATAACATAATCTATTTTGTGGGTAAACCATCATTTACTTCTCCCTGTTGTTGGTCGTATTGTTTCTAATTTTAGACGTGACAGTGCTGCTCGGAATATCCTTTCAGTCGCCAATAGCTCTGTACCGAGACCCTTCTGTGTGCTGGGGTGGGGGGGGGGGAATGGGAAGAAGATTGATCAGGGGGCCACGGACCCCTCAGTCATCCTTTGCTGAAGCAGTTCTCAGAAGACTCCTAACTAGTAGCCACGTTAACTGACAAAGAAACGGGACAGAGAACGTGGAGGATAAACACAACATCCTCACGTAGAAAAGCCACCCTCCCGATCATTCTCAATTGGAAAGAGATGACGGCATTTTTATGAATCCCATGGCTCCGCGTGGCACAGTGAGCTCCAGACACTTCCCAACATTTAATTACACACTCTCTACGGATGGAAAATTTGAATGGAAAAGATTAAGTTAAAGACTTCACACCTAAGCCAACCTAATGAGGAGTCACAAAGCTGACTTGTTACTGGAAATCCCTATTACTGACATGACTTAGACTATAATGTGTAGTACAGGAGAGGGCACTTTGGAGACTGTTCTCAGCCATCACCAGAAGCCCATGGCGATCCACACCTTTAAGGCAATCCCTACATCTTTAAATTAGCTGATACATTCAAGTATAATAACGTTCTGTACCCAGAGACACAGGTTTTTTTTTGACTGAGCTAATGTTATACACTCTAACCTTAAACAAGTTTAGGTGAAAATGAGGTGCTATTTTTAATGTTAAAGTAATAATGTATTTTTTGGATCAGTGAACTGTGAGTTATAATAAATGCTATTCAAGTAGTTAAATCTCCCATTCTACTTAGGCTATGAAATAGTGGCACAAGAGTGGAACGTTATGTACGTGACATAGAGGACCACTTAGTAGCACATGATTGCTTGACCACAGTTGATGCTTTACTAAGGTCTATTGTGGTTGTGACCTTAATATGCAGTTTTAAAAATTACTTTAAAAGGTCTAAGACAACAAATGACTGTGCTGGTCTAGAGCCGGTTAAGATATTTGACCTGACCTTTGACTTGACCTCTTCAAATCCTGATGTGGATGATATAGAGACCTTGTCTTCTGTTCACTTTCCCTCCCTCAGGGGACTCACCATGAAATCAACACGGCCTGAGTCCAAGGTGCTCACATTCCACAGGAAAGGGACTTGGGTTCCTGCATGCTCATGGTGTACGCTTGCAGGAAAGAATCGGAAACGGAGAAAGATTCATGAAAATAAATGTAGGATCTGTCCTATGCCCAGGTTTGTTTCACAGGGATCATTATCTCATTTTGACAGGTACGTGTGAATCCATTTATTCCAAATTCAAATATAGATTAGTCTGCTTCGACAAAGTCCAGCACGCTAAGAAGGGCTCCATTATGCTGAAGGCTTTAAAAATTCACTCACTGATGTTCTTCCCCTAGAGCATGGAGATCATTTCGGTGCACTTTGAGATAACAGTTGGACGTAAGTCAAAGAAAGTTCATTTTCAGTATAAGGAATATGTATTTGAAATTAAAATATGTTTATATATTTATACACATGTACATACACACAGTGAGAGAGCGTTTGCTTTATACCAGGCTCTATGCTAGGCAGGTAGTTAAGGGGTCAACTGTGAACAAAACAGACACAGCTCTGGTCTCATTGAGTTTACTGTGCACAACTGTACACTAGAACACACACGTGTGAATGGAAAGCCGTAAATATGAGACTGCAGAGTCTTTTAAGAGTACCACCAAGAAGCACCTTCCTAGACCTGGAGAGAAAGCTTCATGAAGGAGCTGAAGCTTGAAGGCAATACTTAAGTATGACTTGGAGTCAAGCTAAGAGAAGAACGGGTGCTAGAAATGAGTGTTCTGAGTTGAGGGCACTGCTTAGCCACAGCCTAGAGGGAGAGAGAGTGCAGCCTCCACCTCCCGAACAGGAGGTGTTGGGCTGCAGGAGAATGAACAGTCCCCCCTAAGAGACCTTTGGAGGAAGAGCATCTTCAAGGAGGAGCTAAGTTTTAGTTTAAAAAAAGAAATGAACTAGCCTTCTTAATTTAAAAGAGATGTAGAGGGCCGTCGGCATGGAGCGGAAGCACACAGGGAGAAGATATGGGAAGAACAGCGGCAGTAAGAGGTGGTTTGGGAAAAATCAAGACAGAGATGCGAGCAAGGAAAGGTGGTGAGAGAGGATGTGGCCCAGGATATCAGGGGAATTGAGCACAGTGGTTAAAGTGGTCCAGATGCTAAA
The DNA here is from genome assembly GCF_003009895.1 of Hyaena hyaena. Taxonomy (NCBI): domain Eukaryota; kingdom Metazoa; phylum Chordata; class Mammalia; order Carnivora; family Hyaenidae; genus Hyaena; species Hyaena hyaena. Next base: position 1,905,342 of record NW_024080817.1, on the reverse strand, counting down.
GAGACTGAGCCACAAATACCAGAAAGGTTGACAGTGTAGAGAGGACACTTGGACTTTTCAAGGGTCAGATGGATTGCACTCCCATGGGAATTCTGACTTTGGATGGATGAGAAGACTTTGGTCTCTCAGGACGGACTACCTGAATCTCAGTGATTTGCTTGGATTTAGAGAGGAGCTCTGTATTTGATGCAGTTGATCCGCAGCTCCGGAGGAGAGGAGCGAGGAGGGGGAGCGAGGAGTGGCACACACCAACACGGACCTGCAAAATCCACATTGTTACCAACCAGCTCTGCAGGTGAGGCCAGGCTGGGGGATGCTTGATACATATGCCTTTAATGTAGCTGATGCTTTTCTTTGACTGCATTCCTAGATGTATAATTACTGGGTCAAAGATGAACTTTTGATAGGATTGATCCATATTACCAAATTCATTTTTGAAAAATGTATACCAACTTATATTCTCATTTAGTTGGGAGTAACCATCTTTGTCTATCCTGAACAATATTGGATAATAAAAAAAATCTTTTTTGTATGTCACAAAACTGTCTCATTGTTTTGAGACAACTTTCTACGTATCTATTTCATTCTGAATTTCTTCCTTCATTGTATTAACCTTATTCCAGGCTGCCACTGCAAGGACAGTGTTGTATAGCAAACAGTCTTTGGAAGATACAGTATCTCCCTCTGGGGCAGAGAGCAGATATGTTTGTTGTCCAGAGAGTAAGGAGAATAGCTCCCTCCAGGCGCACCAGATGGGGCAGGTTTGCTAGAAGCCTTTTAAGACTTCAGGTTCCTAAGTTCAGGATTCTCCAGCTGTGAAATGAACCCGCTGTGTGTGCGGTATGCACTTGAGCTGCCCTGCATGCCCCCATGCATTTGGAGGAGCCATGGGAGCCAATGCAAATGTGAAGCTCGTGCCTGCTGTGCCAGGAGTAATAATGCCCTTTTGTCCTGACAGAGGAGTTTCATGGCTTCCGCCAGCATCCATGAAACTGACGCAGGCTAACGTCTAGCTTTCAAGCTGAGTAACATTCCAGCTTCTGCACAGTTCTGGATAGTATTTTTTTTTTTTTTTGACAGTAATTTTTGAGCTGAGTGTTGACGACCATGAAGGCTTTCTCCCAGACGGTAGGGAAAGGGCAATGTGGGCAAAGAGAGTGGCTCCTATGAAGGCAGAGGCAGATTTTGGAGGGCCTGATAGACTGTTTGGTTCTGTTTGTGTTTAGAAATGCGATGCTGGCTAAGGTCAGGAGGATGGAGGTGAACAAGCGGCAAAGAGAGGGGCAAGACAGCCAGCTAGGGAGCTGTTGGATAGAAGGCCAAGAACAAAAGGTACCAAAGTACCCGAGAAGGAGCTTCAGAGGAATAAAGGAATACTAGATCGGAAATGACAACTGAGGAGGAGATGGCTTGTGGGGGCGGGGGTGGGGAGAATCACCTCTTTGCTCTCGGGAGGGAAGTCTAGGTTAAAGAACTTGAGGGTGTTATGGGGAGTGAAATAAGTCAGGCAGAGAAGGACAGATACCATATGTTTGCACGTATAGGAGGATTAGGAGGAACTTAACGGAGGACCATGGGGGAGAAGAAGGGGGAAATGGTGGGGGAGAGGGAGAGAGGCAAACCATGAGAGACTCCTGAATGCTGAGAACAAACTGAGGGCAGATGGGGTGGGGGAGGGGAGGGGGGAGATGGGCATGGAGGAGGGCACTTGTGGGGATGAGCACTGGGTGTTATATGGAAACCAACTTGACAATAAACTATGTAAAAAAAAAAGATGGTGTTTTAGAGAACAGTACAAGCTGTAGTTTATGCCTTAGGTGAGCTAGTAAAATTAGACAAGAATGGAATGGAGAACATTTGATCTCACAAACCTGAGGTTTATTGAGGCCCGGCAGATGACGTGTGCTAGTGAAGTGGACCAAGTGTAAAATTTCCCCCAAGGAGGCAAAAAGTAGAGCAGACTCTCCACGAAAGTCTGTGTTAAGAGCCTTTACATTCTATCGAAAACATCTGCAGGCAAGTGCCCCCGGGTTACTTTAAATTTGCTGATGAAGTCTATAATGGAGAACAAAGGGACAGTCGCCCCAAGGGTTAAAGCCAGTCGCCACCTTTTAGGGTGACTTTTGCCCTTAGATTCCCTCAGATCCCACATAGTTGCGTTGTCAGAGTCCAGGCCCAAACAAGCCAGATAATGACGATGATAATGATGGTGATGGTGACGTTAAGAAGCTGGGAATTGGGATTTTTGTGTTAAAACTTTTTAAAAATGTATACGCCAGGTTCAGCATCCGCGCCAAGGTCTTGTGATGTAATATGGGGACCACGAGGAGAGCCCATGCATACATTACCTTTCAAACAATAGGACACCGGAGCTTTTATTTGCTCCATGGAGCAGATGATTTGCTCACTCTCCAAGCCCTGTTCTTTTACATTCAGCAGAATAAACAAGGTTTTAGAACTAATGAAGTAGAACTGTTTGCTTCTTTTTTTCCCCTCGTTGTGTGATGATGCATCCATTATCAGGAAAATCAAGCCTTGTTCTTTTTCATACAGAAAGTGGATTTGGCTCGCGGGCACGCACCCGCCGTTGGAAAGTAGGTAAGTTTGTCTTTTGGCACAAAATCTTCTCAGCATTTCGAGCCCTTCCCCTCTACCTTACCGGACTTCAGCCCCAAACTACATGCTGGGTTGGCTCTATGCTCTTCAAGCATCCTCAAAACCAGTTACTGGGAGCGGCGGTTTGTCTAAATGGAATTTCAGAGAGGGGTCTGATCATCTGACTCTCACATGACCGTGTAGATTCTTAGCTGAAAAAGTTACTGGAAATCTCACTCAAGAGTAAATTTCCTTGGAATTCTATCAGCCAAATGATGGAAAAGGGGCCTAGAGGCTTTTCTCTGACCTCTCCCGCCCCCAATAGAAACTGCAAGTCAAGATGTTGGATTTCTGAGGGTGGCTGCTGCGAATCCTAAAAAGCAGCTTAAGTCATTGTTGTTTTTCCTCTTTGTGTCTCTGATTTGAATGTTTTTCTCATGTTTGGGCTCAAACAAGTTTTTGACCCCATCTATTCAATCGTTAAGTATTTATGGAACACCTACCAATTGTCAGGCACTGTACGGAGCTGGTAAAAACATTTCTGTCCCCAGGGGTCAGTGAATCACATGCTAAATTTTAGCACATTGTTTCAGGGACCCCTGGGTGGCACAGTCTCTTGCCATCAGACTCTTTATTTTGATGCAGGTCACGATCTCATGGTTAGTGAGTTTGCCCTGACAGTGCAGAGCCTTGCTAGGATTCTCTCTCTCCCTTGCTCTCTTTTCTCCCAACTGTACATCTTCTCTCTCTCATAATAATAAAGAAACATTTTTTGGGGGTGCTTGGGTGGCTCAGTCGGTTAAACATCTGACTTCGGCTCAGGTCACGATCTCATGGTTCATGGGTTCGAGCCCCGCGTCGGGCTCTGTGCTGACAGCTAGCTCAGAGCCTGGAGCCTGTCTTCAGATTCTGTGTCTCCCCCTCTCTCTGACCCTCCCCTACTCACACTGTCTCTCTCTCTCTCTCTCTCAGAAATAAAACATTAAAAAAAAAAAAAAGAATAAACATCTTTAAAGAATATTCTTTCAAGAAGAAACTTCCAGAAACATCTCCTACAAAAGAGTTGTTTTCAAATATGCTATACACATTCCAAATGTTAACTTATGATTATATGGATTGATTGTGCAATAATATTTTGCATCCAGTGACCTTTTCAATGCAGCGTGATTCCACATTATCTTGGTGTTACATGCTATAAATCACTTGTAAGGAAAGAAAAATATGAGAAGCTAAATGTGAGAGAATGCTTATGTTTCCATACGTTTTTTAAACAAAAAAACACTGAAAAAGCATGCTTAAGAAAGCTCCAGGTCTTTTCCATCGGACAAGGTTTAAGTCAAAGACATGCGCATTTGTAAAAAGGTTGAAGCTGTTTTATTCCAATCCCTTAGCACTGTCCAGATAGAGGAAGTTATATAATGTAGAGGAAGGGAGAGTTCTTAAAGTATTAACATTTGCTTCTCAAAACAGAGATTAAAAAAATATTTTTTTAATTTTTTCTTTTGAACAAAAGAAAAATGTTAATAAATATTCATGTTTAACAGCTGTGTTTATAGCTCACTGTAAGCCTGATATTTTTCCTATCTTTCCCCTAAAGATTTAACTTATGTATGGAATTTACACAGGGAACAGTCTTTCTACTATCATTTGCTTCTCGAAATTGAACTTTCACAACTAATAGAAAACCCCATCGGCTTCCAGCCTCGAGGTAGAGGAATAAGCTATAAGCCTCATAAATCCTCAGTGTGAAGTTTAGGAATTCCCCACTTTAAAACACTCTAAAGAAAATTTCAAGTTACTTTCCTCTGTATAAAGAAAGTTATGCAACATATATTTTCATTATGCCAGGGTAGGGATTATGCTTATATTGTGAGCTAGAATTGCTTTCAAAATGGTCAATAATTACCAATTTATATTAACATGCTTCTGTTCTCTGTAAAATAAAAAAAATTCAAGTTATAAAAAAAAAATCCCTTAATTTGTGCCCCCCCCCTGTTTTACATTAATTTTTGATTCAATAATGAAACAGTTAAAAATATATCTTCTGTTACTACAAAACAAAAAAGATAATCTATTGGTTCATCTAACTCACCCACCTGTCAAGAAAACACATACCATCCCAGACACTAAATTCAGTATTTTAAAAGTAATCCAGGAGCACCTGGGTGGCTGCGTCAGTTAAGTGTCCAACTTTGGCTCAGGCCATGATCTGGCTGTTCCTGAGTTCGAGTCCTGCATCGGGCTCTGTGCTGTCAGCTCAGAGCTGTTATGGATTTTGTGTCTCCCTCTCAGTCTCTGTCCCAACCAGCTTGCATTCTGTCTCTCCCTCTCTCTCTCAAAAATAAATAAATATAAAAAAAATAAAAGTAACCCAAAGATACAGAACATTTTCTGACATGGTATATCGTCATTAACCCTGACCCATTTTCTGCATGGCTCATAAGGGAAGATAAGAGAAGTATTACAACTAAATGTTGTTTGGAAAAATCTTGACCTTTCTAGAATAAACACACTATTTCACACTATAATTTACCTTGTACTTTACAAACTTTATTAAATAATGAGCATTACTAACTTTCATTATCTTATATACAATATTTAAACTATGTTTTCCTAGATGCATTTTTTTTTTTTTGCACAAAGAGTAGGTGAAAAGTGAACTTAAAAAAAAACAACAACACCTGAACCTTCAGTACAGAGACCTAATAAGAACTTGACATACAAGTACACAGAAGTTTCCCCCCCAGTTATGTACAATCCTACCCCACCTCCAAAAGAAACTATTTTAAACAGAAGCATTTAACTGGTGACTTTGAGGAAAAACACCAACAGGATTATATATACACCCAGCTCTCAAAATCTGCATCCTGGCTGACAGAGGGAATCTATAAAGCTAACGATTTATTCTAGAACTTAAACACAACCACAGAGACATTTTATACAGCTCGACACCCACCTTGGTACAGCAAGGTGTGTTCCTAGGGGTGACATCAAAGCCATGCAATGGGACCCTGGTGTGAAGGATTCCTAATTTCTGAGAGTAAGACACCGCAGTAATATGAACAATACAGAACTGGGGATCATACACACTATACAGCCAAAATAGAAAACTGCATCCTAGGGATAGGAAGAATCAGATAACTTTGTTTTGCAGACACATTTGCAAATCCCCCTAGCAAGTCTGAGAACATACTTTCTCGTAGGGCGTGCCATTTCTGATAGTGCTGACTCTTGAAAACTCGTGTCCAGTATAAAGAAAGGAAGTGAAAGAAGGAATGTTTCCAGGACCATGCTATCCCACAGGGACTTTGTTTTAAAAGCTCAAAGAAGAAAGAATATAGAGAAGGAAGAAACTTGGGCTATTTTGTTATTTCAAAGGGAAAATGAATGCCTTAGGTACCTGCTCGTAAAATGAGGATAGTCACAGGTGATGTTTCACTGTTAAGGAAATGAGGCACAGGATTCAACAAGAGGGAAAGAACTATGGTTAGATGTCACCGATGGAAATCTAGATCATTGCTTAGCTTCAGATAATAGGCCCAGATCCCCTTTCCTATACATATAGTTTTCAAAATAAAAACTGAGTGGGTGGGAAGGGATTACAGAATGTAAACCTGCTTCAAAGGAGAGTAGAATAGGAAAACGCGGATTAAGGAACCTTCTTGCATCGACTGGAGTCTTCAATAAAATACAACATCTTTACAAGGGAGCGATAGATCTGCCTTCACGTCTCTGATGCGCCTCTTCGATTTTGCTTTTTACTCACAAGGTCTTGCTTTTGTTGTTTGGTTTTCCTTCCATAAAGTGGTACATTAGTACATGACATCACAGCGCACAGCTACTTGAAGACCACAGTGAAAACCTAAAAGAGGTGTTTAGTCCGAACTTAGTAGCCAAAGACTCTTTTCTCTTGAACAACGAAGAAAGGCCCTTGTGTAATGCTTAGTTTAGAAAGCACATTTCATGGCGGTCAACGAAACCCTCAAGGCTGGGATTAGGTCATGTGGCTGAATACGAAACACAGGCAAGTACAAATGAAAAACTGCTAAAAACAAGTGTTTTGTTTTATTTCAGCTCCTGGCTTACTTTGGGTTGATTAGAGGTACCCACACAAAAAACACAGCAATGCAGCATTCTCTTTCCGCTCCCTCTTCAACTGCAGTATGAGGAGATAACCATCTTTTCTATTTTCTTGTTTGTAGTTTTCTTTAAGCACTTCACGGAACCATTCATTTTACTCCAGCCATCAAAAATAAACACGAGAAATCACACATTCTCCAGACCTTGTCCAGGAACACAGATGAGGAATTTTGCGGTTACAAAATTGGTCTTGCTACCTTCTAGTGCACAGTAGTTACCTGATTTATACAATAGTTACCCAATTTCAACACTAGCGCGACGCTGATCGAGAAATCGTTGATATAGAGTGAAACAGGTGCTACAGCCTCATCCTCCCTTTCGAGATCTCTAGCTTGATGTGATCCTTTAAACAGCTTTAGTTTCCTTTCTTTTCAATACATGTGGAAAAGCCTCCTTGCTGTCTTTGGGTCCTAGAATAAAACAATTTGTGGCTTCTGGATAACAGGAGAGGAGCACTGCATTTCTTAAAGTCTGGGTACTATTGTCAGGATACAGGAGGAAGTATCACGGCCATCATGTTAGAAAAAAAAAAGGCCTAAAATTTTCAAGTAAGATTGACTTACATGAAACACGAAACAGCATCAGGGGCACACACTGCTAGGCGCTCACACTGGCTCTACGGTATGATTCCGGCTGGACTGTCAGCCATTTTCAAAAAGTTGTGCTGTAAAAGAAACTATTGTGTACACTTCTGGTTATTACAAAATTGTTTTTAATCTGGTACATATAAAAGACCTCTCAGTATCTGTAAGCTATGAGCATCATAGGACATTAATTTGTGCAGCTTCTGCTAAGACTTAGGCAAAGCTGCTTGAACTAAGACATTGAAATTTTTCCCTCAGCGACTGCACGATATTTTGCTGATTGGGAGATGGCCCCCTCCAGAGATAGTCATTCAGTTTGTCCGAATCGGTGTAGGACGTCAGATATGGTGAAAGCCCAAGTTTGTCGCTCATTGGCCTTTTGGGAGTGCACGGACCGTTGAAAGGGTAAGATGTGTTGTTGCTGAAGGTGTTCTCGGTAAAGTCCGCATCCATTATCTCTGGGTCAGGTTTCTTCCTGCGACCGGGAGCTGGCTCTAATTCTGACTCATCTTCCTCTGACTTTATTTCCACATAGTCATCTTCGTCTCCTTCAGTCTCCTTGAAATTGGAAAAATAGTTCTGTGTAGCTATTTGGGCATTTAAGGGCAAATTTCTATTTACTACCAGAACCTTCTGTGAGTCTTGGAGCGTGAGATCTGAGCGTTTTTCTGTGCCCTGTTGACATGAGCCAGCCACACCTGGCAGCAAATCCTGGTGACTCTCACACCTTGAACTTTTGTGTGACGACAGCAGCTGTTTCTTTCCCATTTCACCAGGGTAGTTGATGGAGTCCACTGACTTGTTTATCAAGATCGAGGAAGATGACTGGGACCTGTTATAAGGCTGAGATTTAGCACTGATTCCTTTCCGACCCAAAGAGTTGTAAAGGTGGCCCTGGTAAGAGTTCTCTTTGTTGGGCTGACTGACTATCACACTATGTCTCTGTAAGGAGCCCAGCAGAGGGTCGGAGGCTTGAAGAGAAGGCACAGAGCAAGCTGTGGACAACTGTCTTGGAATGTTTTTTGTACTGTCCAAAGTAGGATGTTTGGACTTCAAGTCTTGCTCTGGCCAGGGACCGAAATCCACTAACTCTCCATTACTGTAGGTTGAATGCAAAAGCCAATCCTCGCTGCCATGTTGGGACTGGGGAGCTGATGTAGACCTGAGGTTGGAGGATTCTTGAGGGCCGGCCCAGCCGTCCTTCTGAGTCTTAAAGGGAGTCTCTCTGAATACAATCTGGTCGTACAATTGGGAATACTCTGCAATCCTGGCACCTGGAAGGCAAATAGAGAAACAATAAATATACACAGGATTATATCCACACACAAAGATTAAAAAAATAAAGATATGACATGCTAACATACATATTTAAAACAATTAAATAGACAGGACTTTTAAGTTTGAGGATGAGTAATCACTGAATACTAAGCAACATGAACTAACAATCCATAGTTCAATAAAAAATCAAGATGTCACAAAAAATGTCACCTAAAGATTCATTTAATTTGATCTAATTCTGGATTATTTTGTTTTCGGCCTGCAAACGCTCATTATCTGTAATGGAGATTTCTAGTGTTCTTTACAAGCATGAAATAGTGTCAGTGCTAAAAAAACAGGCATCATAAAAACAAGAAGGTCAGCACTTAAACCCTGGTTAATGAAAAATAACTCAAGTAGTCATTAAAAGGAATATGACACAATGCACCAGTGGCTACCCCTGGCTTCTCGCTAGTCTTGATTGGTCTCAGACAATGACTTCCAGAAGAGTCTGCTCCTGGTGGCTGTTCCAGTACTTCTTGTTTCCAGGCAGCCATCTACTGCCACCGTCTGGGAAGCCAGTGTCTACAGTATTTCAAAACCATGTGTATTGACCAACTCACATCTCCCTTCTCATCCCCAAGAAGCTGGGCATTGAAGTCTATGCTTCCAAGATAGTAAGAATGAACCATCTGTGCATATAATCGATAGTGTAATGCTCTCTAGTATTTGTCCAGAACAGGATTTGACTGTTACTTCCACAAAAGCTATTGGCATTTTAAATTAAGCTGTGAGACCATTTTCCTCTCTGTTCCACTTCGGAGTACAGACATTTCTAAAGATATTAACAGAACCATAATATGGATAGAATATTCTCTTGGGCCAGGAATGATCTAAGAAACTGGGCCAAGAGAATGTCAATTTCAAGAGCTACCCAACCCTCCATCACCCCAATCCAGGTATTCACACGACCACCCTAGGATCAAAGAATTCCATGCATCCTATAAATTACCCAGACCACATCTACACAGTCCTTACGGAAGGGATCTATCCCGTATATGATGACCAGCAAGTGACATTACATGTTCTTCTTTTTTAAGCTATTGATATATTTAGTAGCCTATGGTTAGTAAACTATTCCTTGAACTTCAATAAAATAGTTGAGATTCTGCTACTTCTTTTGTCTCTGTCTTCTATGAGGAAAGAAGACAACTTGCTATTATTCTGTGGGCCTTTAATTGCAAGCTTCTCAAACTGTTTGCTTCCCTAGTCCTCCAAATCAGGGTAAATTGTTTAACTTCTTTTTTTTTTTTAATTATTTTTTTTTTTTCTAGGAGAGAGAGAGAGACTGCGTGAGCAGGGGAGGGTCAGAGAGAGAGGGAGTGACAGACTGAAACAGGCTCCAGGCTCTGAGCTGGCAGTTAGCACAGAGCCCGACGCGGGGCCCGAATCCACGAACTGCAAGATCATGACCTAAGCGAAAGTCGGACGCTTAACCGACTAAGCCACCCAGGCGCCCCATAACTTCTGACAGATCCTACACTCAGATACTTCGGGTTTTCAAGTCCAATTCCTTGGAAGAACAGAGAATATTAGTTTAGAATGTCTAGTAACAAAAACTTGAACTATTATTCCTTAAATGGCCTAGTAAAGATTCTTAACACCAATTTAATTTGGCAACCCCTTAAGAGTTGTAAGTATTAGGGCACCTGGGTGGCTCAGTTGGTTGAGCATCTGACTTTGGCTCAGGTCATAATCTCACAGCTCATGGGTTGGAGTCCTGCGTCGGGCTCTGCACTAACAGCTCAGAGCCTGGAGCCTGCTTCAGATTCTTAGTCTCCCTCTCTCTCTCTGCCCCTCCCCTGCCTGTGCTCTCTCTGTCTCAAAAATAACCACCCCCCCCAAGAAAAAAACAAACCACTTTAAGAAAGTCTACATGAACCAAGATGCTCATGTTAGCCATTCTGAAATTTATAACGTTTCCTTAACTATGAAATCCAAACAAAGGCAGCTGGACTTTAAGGCATAGCCACTGGTTAGCAGTCCCACCTGAAAGTCAAATGGTTCTGCCCAAACCACTATCGTCTATACTGTGGCCCTGGACCTGATCCCACAGCCAGCTAAGTCAGGGAGGCTCTGAACTTTTACAACGTTCCAATAAGATGACAATTTGGGGGAAAGCAAGGAGAGCTTTAACCAAATTAAAACATTTGGTTAAACTATTTCAGTACCACAGTTTAACCATAAAGTTGTGTATGAACATGGTAGCCCAGATAATCTGAAACCACGTATTACCCAAAATATCCATAGTATTTCTCATGCCTCGTTCTTCCTAATCACATTCTCTTCTTCTTCCTTTGTGTAATCAAATCTGATTTACCTCTCAAGACCCTCTGTAAACCCAACCCTTCCATGAGTCATTTTCTAACCTATTTCTTTTCTCTGAAGTCTTATGTTAGTGTGGACCATAACATTTAGCTATTGGTTGCACATACATGCACGGACATGCACACACGGATACATGCAATCTTGTGTTGCTAGTTGTTTTATGGGGGCTACTTTATCATTCTAGCTAGTCCGTGAGCTTTTAATCTTGGAGGACAATCTTCACAGTGCACCAAGCATAATTCCAGACAGGAATTGGTCTCGAAAATTACTTAGTTATTCTGATAATTTTTGGACTGCCACCTTTTATTTTAAGCATTGTGTTAAAAATGGATGTGTTTAGGACACTTGGGCGGCTCAGTTGGTCAAGCATCTGACGCATCTGACTTTGGCTCAGGTCATGATCTCCTGGTTTGTGGGTTTGAGCCCTGTTGTGCTGACAGTTCAGAGCCTGGAGCCTGCTTCAGATTCTGTGTCTCCCTCTCTCTCTGCCCCCCCCCACTCATACTCTCTCTCAAAAATAAACATTAATTTTTTTTTTTTTTTTAATGACTGTGCTTTCCCTAAGACCATTCCGCAAAGAGTAGAAAGGCAGCCTGGAAAATCAGGGGCAGAGCAGAAAAAGAGGGAGCAGGAAAGTAGGCTTTGATTAAAATGCTTCCTATAGAAAACTCATAATGGGCAGTTTACCTCTGGATAATAAAAAGTTGACCATTTATAGATTTGGAATAAAAAGTATCTTACAAGGAGATAATATACTGAGCTATCTAAGTTGTGGCATTTTTGTTTTTTTCTCAGCTTGGCATTCTAAGAGAGTCTATCGCTCGTTTGGTGGAAATGTGAATAAGAGAATACTTCCTAAGCAACAGCTGTTATTAAATAGAGTTCTTTAGTCAGATGTGTAGGAAAGAGCCAGCCCAAGGTGACACTTCTAGTCTAAAAACCTTAGTATCAGTCAGCTGGTTCAAAGGTCCCCACCATCCTTAGTTCTGGCATTAACAGTCTTTATACAACATGTATATTATCATTATGTGACAACCCGAGGGCTGTTCCTGGCTTCTTTCTCTTTTGTTCATTTCAAAGGTGGTGTTCTTGGGATTCCAGAAGTGATCCTTGCTGAGAAAAGTATGAAATATATTGTTTTCAAGACAGAGGATTAATATCAATGTTTCTGATGCTGCTTGAGAAGTAGACCAAAGCCTAAAATGTTATGTGGCCTTCTCTACTTTACACAAAGAGGGAACCCAAAGGCCTCGTGGCCTCAAAGACTATCAGGAGGGAGGTCTGACAGAACAAGAATGCCCACATATGGGTGACTAGACCTGGTTGGGTGATTTATAGGCAGAAATCTGACCCGGGGCCTGTAGACCCCCCGCCAGAGAGTTCAATAAAGGTGCTCGAGAGTTTCAGCAGGTGAATAGGGCGTTCCTCCTTCCGTACAACACCGAGAGCAAGCTCCTGGCAAAGTGGCAAGGCCCATACGAAGAAGTCTGGAGAATCGGTCCGTTCGATTATGACGTCCTGTGCCCAGATAAACAAGAGAGAGAAAAGGAGTCATCATGTCAACTGATTGAAAGCCTAGTGGGCACAGGAAGTGGTCTCGATCCACCCAGGTGGACGATTCCTCAGGTCCAAGAGCTGGCAGGCCCTAGGGACGTGCTCCTGCCAGACAGTGGGGGAGACCCCCCTCTCAGAAGATGACTTTGGAGAGATCTCCTCCTCGTGGTCAGGGAGAACGTCGGGAGTAGCCCATCATGTCAAGAAAGGACCCAGATGCAAAGCCGAGACAAGATCTTAGGGGATCCCAAGAAGACATAGGTAGATAAAAGCAAAAAGAGAACCAAAAATAAAAAAGAAGCAAAAGAAAACCCCAGAGGGAAACCCTATCAGTACATAAAAGGTAGGTAAAAAGGCAGGCTATTCAAAGTGGTTGTAAGGCCTAATGATATAGCGTTGAAGGACATGCTTCTATTGTGTTTCTCATGTTAATAGATGGTCCATGTTCTAAATGGCCTGGGTCAGGTGATTTACCACTTTTTACAGGACAGTCTGCTGGTATAATCCACCATCGCTAGAAACCTTAGTCCTAGATTTCTCTGTAGCCCCGCTGTGGTCAGCAGTTGCCCTGTGGTTTCCAATGCCATCGCTGGCCCCTAAGAGTCTTTCTGCAGCGGGACCCAGTCATTTTTTCCACGTGTAATGACGACCCAGCTTAGCAATGCTAGCGTTGGGAAAGGGATACAAATCAATTCAAGGCTATTCTTGCAAGGAGAAAAATATATGCCCATCTAGTCTCTCACATTCATACAGAATTCCCTTTTTACCTTTATTTTATTTAAAAAGAAGAACAACTCAAGAGAGTCTGCAACATCCTTCAGATAGCAATTCCAGGGCTTACCTGCCCTAATTGTTAGGAAAATTAACTGGGTGATTAGTTCTAGAAAAAGAGGAAAGCTTGAGACAGCTCTTGAATACTCCCAAACTTGAAAAAAATTCTCTGCACAGTCTCGTCATGTAACTTGTGACTTCATTTTGAGTTTGGAGATCCCCTTCTTACTCTCTGGTTTCCACGGAGAGAAAGAAAGCAATCTCCAAGAGAGGGGGTTAGTGGCATTAGTCTGGGCAGACAAGCCATGGCACCATCCTGCTGACTGCCTGAGTATGCCTCGATACTGAGACACCTGGGTTTTACTTTTAACCGGAGAAAGGTCTCCTCTCATTTGATACTGAGGTGGTCCTCTGTCAGAAAAATCTAGGGTGGGGATTCTTAAAAAATAGGATCAATAGGCTGCACTGTTGTAAACTGCAGATTCCTGGGCCTACCCCCGGAAATTTCTCTGGGTCTAGAGGTGAAAAGCTCCTGAGGTGAGAGCCAGAGCGCCCTCGGATTTCTTCTTTCTGTGACAGTCATGTCTCATTCACTTATGTGTCCTTCCACCACGATCAGGGTCAAGTTTGGTCTATGTACTTCTTTATAAGAGAGAAAGAAGTCAAACCTTTAACCCCAGTCCTACCAATATCATACCCGAGATCCCAGCTTTCTGCCCCAGAAAGGAGGCTTGACTAAAGGATTAAGCTTTTTGGAAGTTATGTGAGAATACCAGGTGACATAGTATTAAATGCATGACAGCTGCTGTTAAAAAAAAAAAAAAAAACACCACCACAAAACAACCAGTAATGGAAATACGTATGAAAACAACTAAGGTATGAAATGTAACCAGCTTTTAAAAAGTACAAAGAGGACTCCTTTTCCTCTGTTAGGGGTACTTTCTGAGTCGGCATTTTTCGTTGGGGTTCTGGAACAACCCTATTCCATACTTTTCCAAATCCTCAAAGCCTACTTGAGCCACTGCTCATTGCCAGCACACTGATTCACGAGGAAAGGCTCTACGTGATGCCACAAGTTCAACCGACTGCCTTTTGTCACACTTCAGATTATAGGACATGTCTTAAGACATCAAGTCTGCAGCGACAGTGTTACACATACAACAAAACCCTCTGAGACCACACCTCGCTCCAGCTTGCTTGGTACTGTGAGCCGAAAGTGGGGAAAGGTTAGCAACGGCCTTGTCAGTGTCGGTTAGTAAGTCAGTGGTCTCAGTATGAGAGAATGAACGTCTGAGTGGCAATATTCTCAAGGTTTAAGGACATTTGGAGCCTGAAAGCTGCCCTCACATCCTACTTTCAAGAAGGAAGCAAAGCAGTGTGAAGGAACCTACCGATGGCAGGACCCCCCTGCTTCTTTTCTTCTAAGATGGCAGCCAGGTCTTTGTGTGTGGCCTTCTGCTGCTGGCTGGCCGGTGGCTGCTCCAACTCTGGGCTTCTCACTTTTAAAAGTTGATTTGCCTTCTTGATCTTCTGACTGTACTGCCTGGCCATCATAAAAACCCTGCTTCTTGTCTTATCTGTGGCGTCCATCCCAGGGTCAGGGGTTTCCAAGTCTGTTTGGGACAGACCACTGCTGGCGAAGTCATAGGGATTTTCCATGGGAGGTGTTTCACTGGCCAGGGACAGCCGGTTAAGACTCATAAAGGAGCCTTCTTTAGAAATCAGGTCTTCCTCAAACGGGCAGTTGGCCCGGATAGGTCTGCCAGGCTTGTCTTTCAGCGGTGTGAGGAAAGCATGGCCCTCCGGAAGCGAAAGCGTGGACACGGAACGCGCCACGTCTCTGCCCAGCTCAGGCGTGCTCTCGGAGTACAGCCTGTCCGGCGCGTCCTCTGTGCTGACGGGAAATGCCGCCAAGAGCCGGTCTCTAGCTTTGACTTCATTTTTCTTGATGTAATTTTCCAGGTCATTCCAGATTTCATCTACTTCTTCAGACAGTTTATCGGATATTGATTTATCGGCTACGGACAGGTTACAGCTGAAAGAGTTATAGAGCAAACTCAAGTAATCATTATCAGAGGGGCCCTGGTGGTAAGGAGTTTCGTCCTCGCTTAACTGGAGGCTGTCCTGGGACATGAAGGGCCTCAGACTGTCACAGCATGCGAAGTCGGCTTCCAGACCCAAGAAGGTGCTCCTCTTGGGTCGCCTCAGGCTGCTGCACTTGAACTCCAGTGAGAGCGGATCTGGGAGCCCTATCGTATCATAGATGTTTTCCTCAACCATCTGGGGTTCGTGCGTGCTTTGGTTCGACGCCTGGTGACCTGTTAGCACTCCGTCCCTCACTGTGTGCAGAGAGGTCTTCTCGTGGTCGGCCTGCGTCTTTGAGAAGGCCAGCTCCGGAGTGCTCTTGGGGCGAACAGAGTCCCTGGCTGTTTTGGGAGGTGTGGACTCAGCCTCTTCCCGTTTAGCAACCATTAGTTTTAAGTCCTCATAACTTATGTTATCATAGACATGGTCTATATCATCAATAGTCAACTCTATTGATGACCCAAAGGGAGTCATTCCTTCCTGCCCTTCAGCTTTAGGGTCACTCCGCAGTTCCCTCCGGGGGCTGTACTGAGGGCCACCACTGTCCCTGATTCTTATTTCGGGAGGGCCCGTGTTGCTCTCGCCAGCACTGCTGGCCCGCCTGACAACCCGGTGGGCAGAGCTGGCGGTCTCTGTGGATTCAATCTGTCCCATGTGCCAACTGCAAGGGCGACTGGAAGTGCTGTCTTCACCCAGTCTGGCTGAGTTCAGGTCCGAGGAGGAGAAGGAGGGCACGAACATCTGATAGTCATCTTCGTCATCTTCGTTCTCCTGAGGGGACCGACGGCCAGGAAACAAGGCCTGTCTGATCTGGTGGTCCGTCCAGATGTTTCGGATGGCTCCGCCCCCACGAAGCACGCTGAGAATGGCAGAACTGCTCGGCTGACTGTTCCTCTGGGCGGGAGATGGCCCCGTTGAGGTCCGCTGGGGAGACCCCTCCTCTCTGGAGGCCTGAGGTGGAGAGAAACGCATTGATTAGACTGTACTGCCACAGACACCTAACACATGGCGTTTTCCTGGTTTTACACATTGCGTCTCCCCGCTGCAGGGAGTCGGCAAAATACAGAAAACTCTTAGATAATTCAAATCATTCCAAGGTGCACTTGGCAAATAACATTATATAAACGGACATTCATAGGTATCAAGGGCCATGGTATCTGGTCCCTATTTGAGGCTTGACTCCTAGGAGCCTCATTGTGGTTTCTGGTGACCAGAGCCTCTGTTAGTAATCTGACTGCACACCTCAGGCTTTCCCTCAAATCTGCAGACCTTGCACTTGACCAGCACTGCCTTGGTTTATAGATTGGAGCAAAGAGCCTTTGATGCAGGATTTTAACTTAATCCACTACTGAGCTGGTGAACTTTTTACTTTCTCTCAAAATATATTTAATTAAGTAATATTTAGATCCTTGTTAGGGAGTAAAATATGAGTGACATTAACAATTTCTAATTAAAAAAAACCAATGGGGTCTTTCATAACTTGGAACCTTTCTTGACAGAGCTCGATTGTGCAGACAGGGGGTAGACTGCCCTTTGATGACCTTGGTAGTAGAAGGATTAGCTTCAAAGAGTTGAAAGGGTTAAGACCAGTTCAAACTCATTAGTACCAGGGACACATATTCTGATCGAAGCACTATAGTAACCTATTAGAACAGTCCAATGAGCAAGAATTTTTTATCACTTGTCCATGAAACTGGGATACATATTTTCTTGGAATAATCTCTTGGCAATATGTCGGCCTGCCTGCCTGTGCATCAGGGAGGGAAGGGAAGTGTAGGGAAGGCAAGAATAAAATGTCATCTTGAATGTTATTTTTCTATTAAAAATTAAAAACTAAAAAAAATCTCAGTCATTTAATCTTGTGCTCACTTTTTTTCACATGGTCAAATGTGGAACATTTGAGGACTAGGAACCGAGGAATATACACACATAGGGATGTACACACACACACACACACACACAAATATATACACAGGATTATATTTATGGCTGTATTTTCTTTCCTCACCCTTTAATATCTCTTCCTTTTTCTCTTACTCAGGCTGTACTGGTATCGTGTTTATAAAATATGGGCACCCAGTAGCTACATTTTGTAAAAATAAAACAAGGTAGTATTAATTAATAAAATTGTGACAAACCACTGTGGAAGTGTAACAAAAGGGTTTTGTTAATAGCTTCTTAAAGAAAGATTTCCAGACATTTTGGAAACTTAGGAAACCTGCATTTTTTTAATATCACAATATATTTTAATAAGGGTAATTACTTGAAACTTTGGACTTTGGGAACTGATATTTTACATCGAACAAATCACCAGGAGAACTGAAGAAGCTCTTAGATTTAGGAATAATCAATCTGAGGATTTGGTACACCATAGATGTGTGTGGTTTATACACCTCACTGAGGCATACTGATTTTCACTAGGGCCGTGAAGAACATTTTTTCCCCACGGTTTTTCTACATGCTTGGCATTATGGCTATTGATAATAATATGAGAATAGCTGCCATTTGTGGAGCACTTGCTTTGTTCTAGATTCTGTACTAAGCACTTTTTTAAAAAAAGGTTTTAAGTAATCTCTGCACTCCAAATGGGGCTCGAACTGACAACTCGGAGATCAAAAGTCACACACTACTGACTCAGCCAGCCACATGCCCCTGTATTAAGTGCTTTTAAAAACATATTTTTGCATTTAATCTTTATGACAATTTTGTACATTGAAAAACTAAGTCTTGGTAAGGTTAACAACTTGCCTGTAGTTAATACAGCTTAGGAGCAACAGAAATGGATTTGAATCCACTTTTGAATTCACAGCATTGTGGGCACCGTGCGGTGGACCACACTAGCATTCAGGGTGCAGGTGTTACACCCTCAGTAACCTTACAGCTTTGGAGGTGAGGGTGCGACAGAGGGATGGAGAAACCATTGCCTTCGTTCTGACAGATGAAGTAGCGGGGGTGGGGGAGGCATTAAAATGATTAGTCCTTACTTAAATCTACCTCGAGATGTAAAATCAGTGTTTCTATTTGGAATACAAGCTGGGGATGAGATATATAAGGGTACATCTCCCTATGTAAACATTTCAAAATAAGAAATGTAATAATGCTTACCTTTTGGATGTCTTGTGCTGTTTCTGAAAAATAAAAAGGTTTAAAAAAACTTTTGAGGATTAAAAATGTATCTCATATATAGAACACTCCTCTTTCCTAGGACTTTAAAACTTGTTAATAACTGAACCCGGAGAGGCTTCTGGGCCCTTTAAACCTAATTTTCAGAAAATGCCTCTCAGTCTATCCTAGTTATATATCCTGTATTGTATATAAAACAACCTTACATATATCTGAGTGTTAAGTATCTTCTTAATCCCTGCGAGCAACAGACCGATTTCATGTTAATATGTTTCAAAAGCTTCCTCAATACGTATCATCTGAAGTACATGCTCCAAGCCAAGAAAATTACTTACATAAGACTATGCTTCTGTTAATTTGTAAACATTTATTGGTTTTAACTGAATGCAACAGACAGCATTTATCACTGGGGTCACCGTGGCGCTGTGCTAGGGAGCAGATGGGCTTCTGGGGGAGGTGTGCGTAGACACATCCTTACAGATGCCCTTTCTGGTTACCTTGATGACGAGCGTATCATCTTTAGAAACTGTTCACTTACGGAAGCATAGAAAGTAAACAGTGATCGCAACCTCTCCACGAATCCCACCCCGTGCAAATGACCACACTTGCAGATTGATGGTCCTCTTTTCCGGTCTCATACCCACTGACCCCAGCCCACTACGATGCATGGTGTTGTTTCTGAAATAAAGGTGCAAAACGCAGCACTGCATTTCCTGCTAAACGTATGTAGACACTTTGGTCAGTAGCTAGGGAGGTACTCTATTCTTACTGACAACTGCAGAATATTCTACACAGTATTCCAGGATATACAGTTTACTTAACTCTTCTTGCTAGGTGGGCATTTGATGGGCTGTCCTATCACAAAACCTACAAAGCGCGTGCGCGCGCACACACACACACACACACACAATCTAGCCACACTTGTGTGAGCATGTCTATACAGGCAGTGGCCTCATGAAATTTAGAAAAGTGAAAAAAAGTGAAATTGCCAAGTCAAGGGCAAATGCGCGTTTTAAATTTAAGTGGCTTTTACCAAACTTTGCTCCAAAAAGGTTAGAGAAATTGACACACCATTCATTCTGGAGTGCCTGTTTTTCTATATCTTTTGGTGGAGTTTACTGCTCCCCTCCTCCTCCATTTATCTCCTTTAAAAGTCCAATTTTCTGATTACTAGCATGGGTGACCATTTACATATCTTACTGACAGCTTGTGCTTTTTCTGAGAAACTGCCCAATTATGGTTTCTGCCTTTTTTTTATTACAAAAATTTTTTAATGTTTATTTATTTTTGAGAGAGAGAGAGAGACAGAGCATGAGCAGGGGAAGGGCAGAGAGAGAGGGAGGCAGAGAATCCAAAACAGGCTCCGAGCTGTTAGCACAGAACCTGACACAGGGCTTGAACTCATGAACCATGAGATCATGATCTGAGTTGAAGTTGGATGCTTAACCCACTGAGTCACCCAGGCGCCCCTCTCTGCCTTTAAAAGAGTCCTTTGTCTCTTCTTTTTGATGTATGGGATTTCTTTACATAATAGGGATATTAATCTTCTTATGCCAGTTATCTATATTGCAAACATTTTCTATCATTTGGTTTTATACTTAAAAACGGGACACTATCATTTATAGAAGTGAATCAAATGTGTCAATTCATAATTCATCTGGTGTTTTTTTAAAAATACGGTTTAACTTAGTGGATATCAACAAGAATGAAAAAAGAAAAATATTTTAGAACTTACCACTGGTCTTCAAAACTTTATGTGATCTTGAGGAAGGTTCTAGGAGAAAGCATAAGACCATCATCATTTGCAAAACCAAATCAAGATATTCTTTCTTTATAAATGAATTATTAGTTTACAGGCAAATTAACTGAGCTCTAGAATTTTTTTAAATCAAATATACCTGAAGCCCACTGGTTAGAGACACTTAATAACAAGATATTCACTCCAACAAAACTGTAGGCTAAAATTTAAGCTGTGCAGGGGCGCCTGGGTGGCTGTTGATTAAGCATCTCCCTTTGGCTCAGGTCATGGTCTCACGACTCTTGGGTTCTAGCCCTGTGCTGACAGCTCGGAGCCTGGAACCTGTTTCGGATTCTGGGTCCCCCTCCCTTTCTGCCCCTCCCCTGCTCATGCTCTGTCTCATTCTCTCTCAAAAGAAGATAAACATTAAAAATTTTTTAAAATTTAAGTTTGTGCAATCAGGGGTCACACAACAGAACAGCACCCTACCAACAACCAGAAGAGCAAATTCTTTAGCTTTAACTACTACCTATACGCTGACAGTGTTCAAATTTATGTCCTTAAGGCAGACCCTTGTCCCAAGCCTCAGACCTCAAATGTTTACTGCTACTGTGACATTTCCCCAAGATATCCACAGAATGAACAAAACCAGCCTACCTCAGACCTGTCTCTCCCCCCCTCCCTCCCCCCCAGCTGTTCTTTTATCCAATTTCTTATCTTGGTTGTCACTGACATTACCCACCCAAGTTAAATGCCAGGACGTCATTGTACATTTCTCCTGTATTCATCCATCTCAATCCTGTGGGGTCCCAATAATGCCCCCCTAAGCCCGTATCTTTATCATTTCTCCTCCAGGCTAGACAGACAGCCTACTTCCGTTTCTACATAAAATCGGAATTCCTTTTTTTAAATTCACTTTAAAAAATTTTTAAATGTTTGTTTATCTTGAAAGACAGACAGAGAGAAAGTGCGAGCATGGAAGGGACAGAGAGAGAGGAAGAGAGAGAATCCCAAGCAGGCTCCATGCTGTTAGCGCAGAGTCCAACATGGGGCTCGATCCTGTGAACTGTGAGATCCTGGCCTGAGCCAAAATCAAGAGTCAGCACTTAATTGGCTGAGCCGCCCGGGCACCCCCAGAATTCTCTATATAAAAGGAAAATGCTCCATTGTTTAAAATCCTTCTGTAGCTTGCAGGATCAAGTTCATACCTTCTTGCGCTTAGGCCCCCCTCTGCAACTCCAGCTGCTTTTCTTTCTGGCTTACCGTGCACGTCTGCACCTCCACCCACAGCTTCATCCCATGTTCCGGCCAGACTGAACAACTGGCTATGGAGGTCTGATCTAAGGCACGCTGGTGCAAGTCTCAGGGCCTTTGCACATGCTATTCCCACCTTATCTGTCTCCTCAGCCCCCAGACTCTATCCCGGGTCCTCTGCTCTGGGAAGCCTTCTCACCTTCCTAGAGAGTTAATCTCTCTCTTTTCCTTTGCTGCTCCATCTACTCAACCTCCACCACAGCCTCATTATACAAACGGGTACTTACTTACCCTTTTTGACTCCCACTGGGCTACGACCCCTTCACAAGCGGGAATCATGCATATTATATATTCTTGCATTCCCAGTCCACAGCATAGTGCAAGGGGTTAGGTAGGCACTCAACAAATACTGATTCAAATGAAAAATATACCCGAGGGCTAAGAGAATCCTACACAGTGTCTGGTTCAGCAAACACGTGTTAAAGGGTTAGGTCTGAATGATGGTTTGTACGTGTCATTTATAGGATACAACTTTTCCCAGTGATAGTAAATAGGCTTTAAGCACCTGTAAGAAGCTATGCGAAGCAGAATTAGTGGACTGAGAGGTTTTACATTCCCTGGAAAACAGAGAGCTACATAGAAAAGTTCTAGAACGAAAGCTTGACAGCCCCATCGTAGGGCAGCTTCAAACGTATTCAAACTGTCAGTGAGCTCAAAACCAGACAGGAAACGTGTTGGTTTTTGTTTTTTTGGCCAGACTGAAAGGATCTTTCATTACTAGTCCCCCCAAATTATTACACTTTGATCACAACATCCTATTTACCAGATTTTCTTCTCGGCCGATACGGAGCAGAACCGTCTTTAGAACCACAGAATGCTTTTGTCTCCCCCTCAGGACTGTAGCAGAAACCAGGATAGTCTGAAAAGAAAACCATATACACCGATAAGAACAGGGTGTTCAGTGGCTTCTCAGGAAATTGGTATGGCTTGGTTTGGATATCAGACACAGTATAGTCTCTCCTTCCGTAACTGGTGTTGAACACTCATGGGGACTTCTGGGAGTCTGTCGGCAAGGACGTGTGCCTTTTTTTGCACACGTGTGCACTCTCTTTCCCCTCCCCCTCTCTCACACATGGACACACACACGCGCGCATGCACACACACAGGCTCTCTCTGCACTCTTTTTTGCTCATTAGCAGAAAGAGCCATAACCATTGGCTCTACCCTTTGCAGAAAGTTACTTAAAATGAATAAGGTGTGATTAACATCCTACTGCCATGCCGGGTCACCTGCAACACAATGGCCCACAGAGGGCAGAAAATTCTATTCAAATAAAAGTCATCGCAGCTGAACTTGCTCACGAGGCCCCAGACAGACGGTGGTGATGAGCCACAACACAGGTTCTGTCAGGGCAAAGCCGTGTGCAGAATTTAACTGAAGTACAATGTCACGAGGTGTCCGTGCGGGGTGTGGTGGAGGATGTTGGGCCGTTCCTGCCTCTGCTGCAGGGACTCTCGGTATTTTTCTAGATATTGCTCCTTTGAACATTTGATGAATGCGTTAGGTTCTCTTACCAGAAAAGGGACTTTCATTTAATTTCAGCGTTTATATCTTTCCGTCCATCTAAGGAGTACACAGACTTTAGATTAAGAATATGGGGTCCAGGGGCACCTGGGTGGCTCAGTCGGTTAAGCGTCCCACTCTGGATCTTGGCTCAGGTCATGCTCTCACAATTTGTGAGATCGAGTCTCGAGTTGGGTTCTGCACTGACCATGTGGAGCCTACTTGGGACTCCCTCTCTCCCTCTCCTTCTCTCTCACACACATGTTCTCTCTCAAAAATCAATAAGCATTAAAAAAAAAAAAAAAGGAAAATTGGATCTAATCCTAAAGTACTGCAGCACATTCAGGGACTATCTGCACCCTGAAGCCTGAGGGTAAACAATTTTAGGACATGGCCATAATAGGGTTAAGGCTCTCCAAAGACTGTCTAAAGCTCAAGGGAGTTCTAAGGATTGTAAAGACTACATACATTGGTCCAATGTCAATGGCAAACGTACATAAATGAGGGCTTTTGGCCCAACGGACTGGCCTATTCTATTCCTACCCAGTCAAGTCCAAAGTCAGGGTGAGGCAAATGAGGTTATTTCCCGAGGCTGGGCTGCTCTAGCCTAGTCCTGGGCCTGGAAGAAAGGGAGGCACCAATTAGCAGCGTGAAATAACTCTGTGGGTGCGCTCAAAGAATCTTAATGGTGTCCATGAACTAGCACCCAGAGCCTGCGAATGAGTAAATGAATAGAAATAGGGTCTCCTTTAATGCCCATCTTTCTCTACCTTTCCTCCTAATTCTTTATATTTTTTAGACAGATTTATTTATTTGTTTATTTATTTTGAGTGAGAGAGACAGAATGAGAGCCCATGCCAAGGAGGGGCAGAAAGTGAGGGAGAGAGAGAGAATCTCAAGGAGGCTCAGCACTGTCAGTGGGACCTGATGTCACACACCATGAGATCATGACCTGAGCCAAAATCAAGAGCCAGATGCTTAACCAACTGAGCCACCAGGCACCTCCCCTTCCGTCCTAATTCTTACATGCCCATCCATGACTTTGCCTTCTCTTTAGAGTGTTTTCATTTTTAAAAAAATCTTATTTTTTCAATGTTTATTTTCAGAGAGAGAGAGAGAGAGTGCGTGCGCGTGCAAGCGGGGGAGGGGCAGTGAGGTGGGGGGAGGGGTACAGAGAATGCCAAGCAGGCTCTGTGGTGACAGCAGTGAGGCCAATGTGGGAGATGGGGGCATGGTGGTTAGAGAAGACAGGGCAGCAGGCCCCAGCCTAGCCCTCAGGTCGGGTCACCTCCCATCATCTCTCAGGAGAAGCCACGTGCTGAGGGAGCTCATCTTTCTCCCCCACTAACACTTTATTTCCTCTGGAGAGTTAACCACCAGTGGCATGGAAGGCGTGAGACTCAGTGTTTGCACCTGGGGAAACATTCCTCAAAAGTCAGTAATTTCAGACGTTTTAAGTACAAGTTTTTGCTAAGACCCAGTTGTAAGTCTTTAAAGCCACTGATTCTCCTTTTAGTCTCTTTAATCTGGGAGAGAACAAGAACTGATCAATGGTGTTGAACAAGGTTTTATGTTCTAGGAAAGACCTCACTTCTATTTATTTTCTGCCTGTTTTTATAAGCCTAGAAGTACAGTCACACGTGTGGAGCAGTGGTGATTTTAAAATTTGAGCTACATCAGGGAAACCATTCACTACCTCGTTGACATGATTCTCGCAGGTAATCAACAGACTTTTCCTCCAGTGGGGTGTAGTCGGAAATGTGGGTAAGACCTTGATTTTGGTGGTGGAGGAGGGGAGGGTGAGAGCTGACCCTGGGAGCGTATTTTACACGTGTAGCTGACACAGGAGATCTAGCCATGTGGCCGGCCATCAGGTGACTCCCACATAAAACGGGCAAAATCAATACACAAACGAGTGAATGCATAAGAAAGGGATTATCCTCTCTGCCAGCTCTATTTGTTAAAAAACTGAATAAAGAACTGCGCCTTTCTTACAATTGACATTTTTATAAACTTTGAGATAGAAAAGATGACAGATATAAGCAGACAATAAGATTTCAAATTGTATTAAGAAAACAAAACTTACGAATGGCATCCATTTCAAGTATTGCTTGCTTGGCCTGTAAGAAAGAAAGCGTATCTATAACTACAATTACTTTTTGGTTTTTTTCTTTAAACAACCCATCACTATCGTAATACAGATCTTATCCCACCTGAATAAGGGATTTTTTTTTTTAAAGCTTAAAAAAAACCCCTCCTTATTTCTTCTAGGCATTAGCACAGAGTTCAAGGGCTTCAAACAAATGAATACCTTCTGTGGATAGCAGGTGCTACACAGATGCTTACAGCCCCCATCTGGAAGGAAGGAAGGAAGGAGAGAAGGGGAGAGAAAGAGAGAGAGAGAGAATGGAAGGAAGGAGAGAAGGGAAGATAGAGAGAGAGGATGGAAAGAAGGAAGGAGTGAAGGGAAGACAGAGATAGGAAGGAAGGAAGGAAAGAGAAGAGGAAAGAGAGAATAGGGGGAGGAGAAAGAAAAAGAGTGAAGGAGGCAGTGCGGGGAGCCTTTCACCAAAGTTTCTAAAACCTAGCATCTGGCGGTCAGCTCATTATAAAATGAGCTACTCAACCCTGACCTATCAAACCAAAGGCTTAAGGGACAGGGGTCTGGGATCTGCACCTCCAGCCTTCTCCAAATCCCTGGGGCCTTATAACTGTTTCAAACTGTTGTAAAAAAGGCTGCTGGTAGTTTCCAGCTTTCCTCCTTCCAAATGCTCTGTGATTATCCTTGGCCAACTCTCCTGGCTTCTAGGGCATGTCTGTAACTAGCATCTTTCCTGTGCCCTGGAATCTCCCAGGCAGGGGGAACGGAGCTATGGTGGGGGAAGTACCCCGAGGACATGGTTTGTGACAGGGGCTCGTGCTTTCTTAGCTCAAGGTGTTTTCTTGGCCATAAATGGCATGACAGCTTTCAGAGTTGCTACTAGGCCCAAATGACGGGCCCTCAACCCAACAAAGTCACCAGCCACCCGCCAAGGGACTGAGCCAGATAAACCCTGATTCCGGCTTCCTTCACGCATCTTTCTCCCACCTCAGCCCTCACAGCTTTCCTCCTTGGAGGCTTCTGTTTATTGTTATTGTTGCTGATGTTGTTAATGTTTAGGGAGATATAAAGAGCTGGTTGACGAGCCTAAGATGAATCATTTTGCCTGAGGATTCAAAGAGGGGAAAAAATTAGTTTAGGCAGAGCTCCTTTCATGTCATTTTCATTTTTAAAGGGCTGTGTAACAAAACGGACGAACATTAGACTAAGAATCACCTTGAAAATAATTTTACTTGTATTTTGCCACAATCTGGGATAGCACAGCGAAAACATTTGGGCTAACTGGTAATATTTAGGGGCGCCTGGCTCAGTCGGTTAAGCATCTGACTCGATTTCAGCTCAGGTCACGATCTCATGGTTTCTGAATTCAAGCCCCACATCGGGCTCTGTGCTGACAGTGAGGAGCCTGCTTGGGATTCCCTCTCTCTCTGTCCCTCCCCTGCTCACACTTATGTGCTCGCTCTCTCTCTCTCTCTCTTTTTCTCTCTCTCAAAATAAACAAACTTAAAAAAATTAAAAAATGGGAATATTTAGTTTTTAAAAAGGAAGGAGGTGAAGGGGTGCCTGAATGGCTCAGTTGGTTAAGGGTCTGACTCTTGATTTCAGTTCGGGTCATGATCTCACAATTCATAGGATCGAGCTCCACATAAATAAACTTTAAAAATAAATAAATAAAAGAGGAGGGAGGTTAAAAAAAAAAAAGCCTCGATAAAGGCACCCTAAGTGTGAGATAACAAATGCATGCATTCTGTAACACTGATATTTTTATCAAAAATTCAGAGTTTGCGATGACTCGGAATTAATTTCAAACACCAATGTGAGCTCAGTTTCTGTGAGGTGCTTTACAGGACCAGGTGATTATATAAACTGCATAAACCTCTACTTTTCTATCTTTATTCTCAATCTAGATGAGAGTGAGTTTATATACCACGTATATGAATAAACAACATGGCTATTTCCAAGAAGTTTCCTGGTATCTATAAACTTGACTTTAAGAACTCAGTATTTTCTTTTCCTGACATTTAATTCCAGGAGAGTTCTATTCCCACATCTTCCTCTAGGAGTCAGCCAGGGACCGTCACTGAGTTAAAGGAACTGAAGGAATCTGGGAAGAGTCACAAAGACGAATTCAGCTTGTGGTAACATTGTTAGATGGGTGTGATGCATTTTTCGATGTTCACAAAAATTCCCCACTATGCATTTCTTTTATCTAATAGGAATACACAGACTTTGAAAGCTTTAGAGAAAAATAAGTTGTTTTAAATCTTGAAGAAAGAAGTGGAAAGTTTAGCTTCATATTAATCCTGCTTCAATAAAGTAGCAAATTATCATAACATTAGAGTGGAAAAAGTCGATTTAGTAAGTGTACTTTCAATGCCGTTGGGACCAGTATGGTTAAGGCTTGCTCTCCGCAGACAGACAGACCTGGGTCTGACTCAGGCTCGCTCATGCACTCACCCTATAAACTTGGGCAGTTCACTTAATGTCACTGACCTTCTGCTTTTCTGTCTCCAGAATGGGGAGAAGAAGACCTTTGTCCTAAGGTGGTTTGCTGAGGCTGAACTAAAGGCACAACGCAGTCGGCACACTGGACGTGTGCTCCGGACATTGTGGCTCAGCAAGTAATGCTTAGGTTCTAAAAGGGTCAGGAATCTGGGTACAGAAATGCAGCTCCATTGCGACTGTATGGGTCGTCTTCACGCATAAAGGGAAAACTCCCTGCAATTCTGTTTCTGCCATCCTGTGTGGGAGAAAGACGGCAGGCATGGATGCCAGGCTCGTTTTGTAACGGCCCTTCAGAGTCCTCAGGCTGTTTTGATTTTCTCAACCCACCGGAGAACCACAGGTGAGGCAGGTGAGAGACACGGGGTCATTGCTCAGAAGGGCCCCCGAGGCACGGGGCCAGCAACCCGCCAAGCAATCACCTCTGTGCATGAACTGTACCTTCCACCTCACGGCACCCTCATGAAATGAGACTCCTGCGTAACTCAAAGCACACACCTGTGCAATTCACTTCCTGGGCGCAAGATCACTGCTGACAGGCCCCCGAGAACGGGCTTTGTATGCTTTTCAAAGTACCCAGAGTGAAATGGGCTCTCTCTTCTCAGCAGTGTTCATGTTTCTTACTTCCCCCTAGTTCTACTCTCAGGGCCATCGTCCCACTTTCTGCCCCACGTCACCCCTGCCCCGCCCGGCAAGGACCACTGCACCATCTGTTGTCACTGCGGACGATGTAATCGCCACCCTTACCTTATGCCACTTTTTCTCTGACCGCTTCTCCCTCCACTCCAGAACAGCTATACACAATGAGAAGCGGCCCTAGGACCTTAGTAGCACCGAGAGCTGCTTTGCCTCTAAGGTGGGGGGTGGGGTGGGGGTTGCCTACAAGTCCCGACCTCACCTACAGACCTACAGACCTCTACATTTCCATCTGCCCACCCCTGACTGCTGCTACACCGGTTCTGGGACCCACCAGCCAGCAGCCGTCAAGCCCTGCCTAGTCTCTGGGGCGGCTTCCCTCTCCGCTCGGCCCCCGGAAATCGTGCTCGGTCACCACACCCATGTGCTGATCAGCACCCACCCGCCCCTGTCCTGTTAACCTTCCCCAGTATTGGCCCTGCTGATCCTCGCCTTGGGGCCCCCACCTGTGCCATGGTTCCTGAACGCTTGTTTCCAAGTTGCTGAGCAGATTTCTAAATGACGTCATGGCGACGATCCACGGGGACCCCATTCAGTGGGTCTTGGGTGCACACATCACCGCAGTCCTCCCTGCAAACTGGCCGTATCTTTAACGAGTGTTCTGGGCTTTTCCACTTTCCCTTGGGTGCCCAAACCCACCTGGGTGCCTCCAGCCCCCCACCCAACAGATGACATCATCGCCAACTCCAGTGAGATCAAACTCTTTTATCTCCACTCAAGTCCATCTCAAAGGCTCTCTCATTTGTCTTCTTTCTCCTCTCCCAGCTCTGGGAAGGAGATTTCAGCTTCCCAAGACCCACCTCCCACCCAGCGCTCCCGATCCCACCCTCCCCACTTCCCAAAATGGCTTCCAAAGAGCATCCCTCTGTGCATCTTTAGGCTCCCCTCCCCTTTCTCCTTCTCTCAGCCAACAACCCACGCCCAGAGCCTTCTCTACCCACACCAGGCTTCTCACTGTGATCCCACCTCTCCTTTATCTCTTAGTTGCAGACTCTTCTGTTGTTATCTGCTTTGCCCCCTGCAGCTCTGCAGGCTGCTGCCCCCCACCCGCTCTTTGAGCTCCTTTCTTTCCTCTGTCAGCAAAGCTTTCTCCTTGGGGTTTCTTATGCCTCCCACCTAACCACCCAGGGGTCTCTGAGTCCCCACCTGCTGGCAGATCACTTAGATGTTGGGATTCCCAGGGCTTCTTTCCTTTACACACTTCCATGGGCCACCCTCTCAAAGCTCAGCGCCTCCCTCACTGCCTACGTCAAGAGAGCCTCCAGATCGCAGCTCTGAGACCTGAATTTCCACCCGGGGCCGAACTGCCTCCTCACACCCACCTGCACCTGCCAGAGCTTCTCACTCCCATCCAACCGGTTCCTCTCCCTGGCGGCTCATCACAGAACTCAACACCATCCTCTGGGCTCAACCCCTGACTCACGCTCGCCTCCCATCTCTCTCCTTCCTCGTGTGCTTAGTGGGTGACATCATTGCTCTGCCCCTCCGAGAGCTTTCGCATCTCCTTCTCCTCTGCTGCTGTGGCTCCCCCCAAAGGGCCCCTCATCTCTTTTCTAGATGATTGTGGTGGCTTGCGCATTCTTCTTCTTGCTCCATTGTCACTTCTTCAACTCATGTGTCACATGGTTTCTAAAGTTACACTTTCAGAACACAGGGGAGACCCCGCCATCCCTCCTCCAAAGCCTTCAGTGCTTCCCACGGCCAGAACACTCAGACCTCCTGGTGTGCGCAGAGCCCAGCGGACTGCCTTCCACTTCTCCAGCCTCCCCTCCTGCCCTGTCTCCTGAGGACTCAGCCCGTCCGCCGACACAGTCTGTGTGCTGTGAACACAGTGCACCGCTCACTTCTCTCTGTTTTTGTTCTGCTGTTCCCTTAGCTTGGTTTTCCTCTTTGTCCACTTGATAAAGATATGCCTCATCCTCCCAGACTGAGAGAAAAGGCATTTCCTTCCTTTCCTCATTCAACTGTAACAGAACACTTTACCCTTCCACATCACTTGGTTTATACCTCTATTAATTCTTCCTGTTTGGCAAACAGTTGGTTGTTTACATGGCCACCTCCCTCATCCACAAATTCCTTCACAGGTGAGTCTGTGTCTTCTCTCCCTCAGCATTCCCACAGAACCTCAGCTAGCTCTAGTCACCAGAGTTGTTTAGTGTAGCTTTGAATACCTATAACTATACACTAATAGTTCTCTAGAAGTTTTCTTGTAGCCTTTTCCTTATTTTTTACTTCCTCAAGCCCCAAAAGAAAATATAACAACAATAAAAAAAAACCTTCCACAATCTCCCTATATGTGTATCTTTTTAAAAAAATGTTTATCTTATTTTTGAGAGAGAGAAAGAGCACGAGTG
This sequence comes from Hyaena hyaena, assembly GCF_003009895.1. Taxonomy (NCBI): domain Eukaryota; kingdom Metazoa; phylum Chordata; class Mammalia; order Carnivora; family Hyaenidae; genus Hyaena; species Hyaena hyaena. Next base: position 1,874,637 of record NW_024080817.1, on the reverse strand, counting down.
GGGAAGGGGCAGAGAGAGAGAGACAGAGACAGAGACAGAGAGAGGCACAGAATCTGAAGCAGGCTCTAGGCTCTGAGCTGTCAGCACAGAGCCCAACGCAGGGATTGAACCTACAAACCATGAGGTCATGACCTGAGCCAAAGTCAGATGCTTAACCGACTGAGCCACCCAGGTGCCCTGTGAATCTTTTTTACTATATGTGGCTAATTTAGTTGATCCCATAAACATCCTAGCTCTCCGTTTTCTTTGTTGTACAGTTGAACATTTGCCGCTGACGGGCTGCCTTTGAGGACTTGGGTTCCTCTACATTTGACTGCGTGTTGACCTCATCACCTCACCTTGGCTGGGATTTTTGCTGCATGGTTCTCCAGGATCAGCCTCTTCAGATGCAGAACCCATAGGCGCTTGTCTTGCTGGGATCTGGCCTAGCGGAAGGAAGGACGGACGGACGGTCAGACGACTCGCGCCTCCACTGCTCACAAGGTTCAGACACCCCGATCACCCTCTGACAAGATGGAAAGGTGGGCCGGCCCACAGTGCCCATCGTTTACGCGATGAGCCCCGCGGGGAGGGGAGGCCCCCACTGTTACCTGAACCGTGTGCTGCAGCTTGGGGTTCTTATAGTGGAAGACGCTGAAGCTGAGCGGCTCCTTTGGTATCACTTCCACGAGCATGAGGTTCCCACACTGAGCAAGAGAGCAGAGAGAGGGTGAGGTGCGCTTGGAGAACGGGTTGAGCGGCCAAAGCCCTTGCACATGACCAACATTCAGACCTACCAGGATATGGGCTTTGTACGTAAACGTGTCGTCTCTCTTCTTTGTGATGAGAAGCAGCTTGTCAAAGAGGAAGAGGGTCCGCTCGTTCTTGGCCCGCTGGAGGCGAAAGGTTCCTTCGAGCACCAGTTCCCCGTAGCTGGTCAGGTCTGGCCCCTTCCAGTTAGTGAGAAGACTCTGTATCTCCTGAAAAAGGGACCCAACTGTGTGAGCAAAGGAGGTAGGATGACACAGAAGAGAGGAAAAGGTGTCCCATTTGCTGAATCTCAAGAATGGTGTCTGACTATTGTGTGACAGGGCCTAATGGATCCATTTGGTGTCCAGTGGTGTCTAATGCTCCATGACCTAAATCCACACTTATGGGGGTTGTCACTTAAAGGTTAATGGAAATGACTCAAGTTGTTGGTTGACGAGTTGCCAACTCCTTCTTCCCTCTCCTTGACACTCCCTCTCCTGTGGCTGATGGCAGCAGTTAGGTCTCTCATAAAGCTATGTAAAGAGGCCGCGGCATGTGACCATGCCCATCTTGGCCAGCCAATCCTTTCTTTTACTTTCTCACCCACCTTCTCTGCAGAAAACCTTCAGCGCTATCGCTGTGGGCATCTTTTTCCAGAAACTGAAATCCCTACTACATATAAGTAGGTCAAAACTAAAAACCTTTGAGAAATCACGTAAGACACATCTTAGAAATTTCCTGATATTAATCCCGTTTGTTTGGGGAAAGGAACTGAATTTCCTTACCACTATGTTTTTAATGGTACTCGACAAATACAAATTGAGAACATGACTTTGAGGTACCGGGATTTATCTTGCATTCATATCAATGTTCTTCAAGGAAGCCGATTAAAAAATGAAAATATTCACAAGGTGCATTGAATTAAGCAGCCCACATGCAGGACAGCCCAAAATGTTACTGGTTGAAAGTGGAAATGGACAGTAATGGAGATAAAAATCTGAGCCTGAGCCTGGTTAACACTGTCTGCAGAATGCCAAATAGGTGTATTAAGGTCTAGAAAAACCCAGTCATTTAGCCATTTCCAAAAATGCAATAGACATTAGGTCCACAAAACACTTGGATGATCAAGTATTAAACCTTTTCTTACTGCTACAAAGAAACAGATACGGCCTGAAAGATTAGACTGTTGCCTTCCCTTGATTTTTGATAGTCTCTTGCATCACCCTACACTCTGGCTGCCTGAAGGTGAATCCCAGAGTTTTGTTTAAATTTCTGGGATGAATAATGTATCTTTTTTCCTGAGCTGAGCATAGGTACTCTACATGGCATAGACTCACTCTGGGCTTTTGTGTCCACTCCAGGGACGCGCCAGAGCCTGTCACCAGCCTCTAGGCCAACATAAACTTTTGTTAAAAAGTTTACTTATTTATTTATTTATTTTTGATAGAGAGTGAGTAAGAGCAGGGGAGGGGCAGAGAGAGACAGACAGACAGAGAATCCCAAGCACGCTCTGCACTGTCATTGTGCTGAGCCCAATGGGAGCTCAAACTCACGAAACTCATGGGATCATGACCTGAGCTAAAATCAAGAGTTGGGCGCTTAACCAACTGAGCCACCCAGGCGCCGCAGCCTTTTGTTTTGAAAGAGTGCATTTTTTTGATGTGCCTGGGACATGATCTCTGGTTTAGCATTTATCAAAAGTTCCCAAGGATTTAGGGTCCAAAACGTTGGTGCTCAAAGGGGTCTTTGCAAACCCCTCGTCTGTCTTATTTTGGAAATGAGGAATTTAACACACAGTAGTGAGCCCCCTCCTGAGTAGAACTGCAAAGGACCTGCTTCCAGACTCAGCTCTCCTTTCTCTGGGTCCTGGCCCCATTCCCACCCAGGGACCACCTCACAGCTTTGCATTAACTAGCGAGAGAGGAAAAGAGGCTTAACAACCCTTTCAACAGCACAGAGAAAGTTGCTTCCAATGAGAATTACTTCTTTGTAACTAATAGAAGGCAAGGAAGGGCTTGGGAGACTCCAATTTTTAACTTGGGTTATTATTAGCTTAAAAGTTATAAAGTAACTTCTCCTAAATACCACATTAAGCAGTGACTGTATTAGCCATGTCCTGATCTTTCTTCATGTATGATGAAGACCACGGATGGCATGCGATACTTGAGCAGCCTCAATACCTGATTCGGAAAATGATAATCAGCCTGTGCACCCGCGGTGCTGACGTTTTGCGGGTTTACCTGTAACCGGACGGCATGTTCGTGTTTCCTCTTCATGTCATTGATGTGCCAGGCTACTCGCTGCATCGTGTCGATAGCATCAAGCACCACGTCATAGCCTTCGGTGTCCTTGTCAAGGTGGTTTTCTATTTCCTTAAAAAAAAAAAAAAAAAAAGAAATTGTTATTTTCATTTTTTCTCCCACAGCCAGTGAAACATATGGCACCTCTATGATGAGTTCCTCATGTTTTCTTTTCGCCTATTTATTTACACACCAGCATCATGCCTTAAGAGTTTGCGGTAACCTACCAGAAATACCTGTCACAAAATGGTAAGACAGGAATGAAAATGAGGCTAGGAAAAACAGGGTTAGAATTCCGTGACAAGGAGGCTCAAACAAATCATTATAAAGTCCATTAAGTCTCTTAGAGATGTTACAACAGAGACAAGAGTTGATATTATAGTTGGAGACTGCCAAGTTTCCTGATAGTCAGTGTAATATAAAGGAAAAGAAAACAGGGGCGCCTGGGTAGCTGAGTCAGTTAAGCGTCTAACTTTTGATTCTGGCTCCGGTCATGAGCTCACGGTTCATGAGATCTGGCTCCATGGCCGGCTCTGCAGTGGCGGCAAGAAGCCTGCTTGGGATTCTCTCTCCCTCTCTCTCTGCCCCTCCCCCACCTGTGTGCGTGCTCTTTCTCTCTCAAAGTAAGTAAAATGTCTCACGCAGGACTTCCTGTGTAACAGACTCAAGCCCAGAGCGGACATTATCTTTAAAGGTACTTCTACAGCAAGGGCCTTTTCACATAGTCAAGGCTGGAAGGGCCAAATGAAGTTCATAAGCAAGTAGCACTGTCCCAGGGGCACAAAAGGGCCATGATCTCTGCTCTATTCTTTCCAGCACATACGACACATGTCCCTAGACGCCCCAAGAGTCAAAGGACAGGGACTATTGTATCATTTATTTAATTCTTTATCTACTCAGTAGTAACTGCGGAAGAGCTGAGTGGTCAATACATGCTTATTAAGTTGAAGCGCTATCTTCTTAAAACAACAACAGTAACCTATATAAATATATAAAACAGTAAGAAGATCTTATAGTCAATTGGACCATTTCTAGGACATCTATGACATAAGTAATCATTAAGTCATTAAGACTGAATCTTATGGTGTGACTTATGATGGTAGTTCCATTAGTTTATAGTCCTACTTTATAAATCTCTGTTTACGTTTACTAAATACTCGCGTTTTCCATCTAGCTAGAAGGTAGGAAGGAATTTATTGTCTTTCTACACTTAAACTGAGCTGTTAGAAATGTCCTTTGAAACCATACCACTAAAGTAACAACTCCCATGTAAGCTTCAGATCAACAGCAAATTAACAAAAAATAATAATTTCTGGGGACCTTGGGTGGCTCAGTTGGTTAAGCGTCTGACTCTTGATTTCGACTCAGGTCATGATTTTACAGTTCGTGGGACTGAGTCTCAAGTGGCTCTGCTCTGAGGGTAGAGCCTGCTTGGGTCTCTCTCTCTCTCTTTCTCTCTGCACCTCTCCCAATCATGCTCCCTCTCTCAAAACAAATAAATAAACTTAAAAATAATAATTCCTTCTTTTGGGCTGAGAGGCAATCCTGTTCAACGACAAACAGACTCCAGAGGACAGGGTGTTCCTGTGCAGATTCACGGATGGCCACCCAACTCTGAAGGGACATAAATGACACAGAAGGAAGGCCCCAATCAACCACAAAAGCAAAAATACCTCAAAGGCAACCAGAAGTTAGTTTTTGATGAATCTCAGCACTGCTCTTCATGACCAGCTGCTACGGACTGAATGCTTGTGTCCCCGCAAAAGCCACATGTTGAAGTCCTAACCCCCACTGTGCCCGTATTAGGAAGCAGGACCTTTGGGAGGTGATGGGATCATGAAGGTAGACCCCTCCTGGATGGGGTTAGTGTTCTTACGAAAAGCAATCTCAGGGATCTCCCTTGCCTCTCTCCACCACGTAAGGAAACAAGGAGGTGGCAGTCTGAACCCAGGACAGGGACATCACCAGAACTTGACCATGCTGGCACCTTGAACCTTGATCATGGCCTTCTAACCTCCAGAACTGTGAGAAATAAATTGTTGTTGAAGCCACACGGGCTACGGTACTTTGTTACAGCAGCCTGAACTAAGACAGCTCCTCATGTAGAGGGTTAAGGGCCATTTTTCCTATTACTTACCTTTTTGTAAGGATCTTGTTATGTTTGATGTGCTTAAGTAAATGCTGTCTTAGACTTTGCCTGGCTAGAAGGCTATATTTAGAGCTTACTGAGGCGCATGAGTCTTAAATGCTATATTAGCACAATCCAGCAGAGCTCTGTCCTGGCACAGGTATTATTCATTTGAGAATTATTTGGACACTGAGTTAGCAAATCAATCCTCCTAATCTAAGAGGTCATTAGTATTAATGTAACAATTAAAGTACTATCCCTGGTGTGGTTTCATAGGACCCAAGATGTTCCAAACTGAGCCACCCAGGCAAACAGACCACACTGAGAAAGTTCTAGCAAAGTTGGACCATAAGCTTCCTTAAAATGGTAGATGTGTGTGAACTGAAGCAAAACTAGAATGATTATCCAAGTGAGAAACCTGGAATCATTTAAAAAGAGATACATATAAATTGCAAGCATGTTGACAGAGCTAAGAGCTCTGGATTAAAATCTTAAGGAAAGGCTTTCAATGTAGTACAAAAATAATAAGGTAAAATCTAACTGGCTCATTTTTATGGACTGCCTGTGAGGCACGGGGAACACCGACCATTTATAGGATTTGAACCCAGGCAGGGCTGACCCAGACTCTGGTTCCTAACCAACGTGCTATGCCTTCTTCACATGATAAGGGCAATCGAATCCTTATCCTTACCCAGTGGAAACTGCTCACAACAAAAAATTTCCCCCAACTTGTCAGCTTCTTTAGAGGGTCAGACATGAGAAAGTGAGAGCTAGATCTTCCCTTGTTTCTAAAGCCTCCTTGAATTGTGTATAAATAATGGGAAATGAAATAAATACCCTGAAGTGATGCTAAGCTCAGCTCAAAGATCATTCATCACACCACTCATCTGTCTTCTTTTTCAGCCCCTTCTCTTTGCTCAGGCAAGAGCCAATCAATGACAGCTCTCCTTCCCAACTGCCTCCTGCAGCCAGGCTCGTGGAAATAAAACACACAAAAAAATCTGTTTTTCATTAAGATGATAGCTCTCTGCCTGAAACTGCTCACTGCCCGGAGTGAGGAACTCCTAAGCCCTATCAGAATCAGAGCTAAAATGAAGCTTTTTACTTGGCCGGTGTCAATGGGGCTACAGGCCCAGAATATAAATATCTCTAATTCCTCAAAGCAGATTAGTCAGTTGTAAAGTATGAATATGGAAAATGTTTCCATATGTGCCCAGCCTTTTCTGATATTTCCCCCCTACACTTTATATATATATATATGTGTATATATATATACATACGCAAAATCCCCATTCCTTGGACAGTATTCAAGTGCGGGCAGAAACTTATATGCAAAAGGAAATGATACTTGAGAAACTTACATGCAAAAGGAGATGATACTTGAGAATCCGTTGAACTGGTTTCAAGAGATAGGACCCCAGGGGCAGTGAGTGTTTCAAAGTTTCCTGACGTTCCCTGAAGAACTTGGCCAGCACCTTGTTCCGCATGCACTCTGTGAGCACAGCCACGGATCTGCAACAAGATGTGTATTTTTACCCAAGTTGTAATGGTAAGATGAGCATTCAAGTTATAATATATTTTTTTAAGTTTCTTTATTTATTTTGAGAGAGAGAGTGAGAGAATGAGAGAGTGAGAGAATGAGAGAGTAAGAGAGAGAGAGAGAGAGAGAGAGAGGGAGAGAGAGGCAGAGAGAGAATCCCAAGCAGGCTCTACACAGTCAGCACGGAGCCCGATGTGGGGCCCGTACTCACGAACTGTGAGATCAGGACCTGAGTGGAAACCAAGAGTCGGACGCTTTACCGACTAAGCCACCCAGGTGCCCCAGGTACTCAAGTTTTAAAGGCCAATATAAGTGTAAATGCCCTAAAATAGGTAGGGTAGCAACAGAGGTATAGCCAGACCAAGTGCCTCTGGACAAATTAGAAAAAGGTGGCTCTTTGGGTGGATGGATTAGAAAAAGGCACGCACTATAGGGGCTCCAGGGTGGCTCAGTCGGTGAAGCATCCAACTTTGGCTCAGGTCATGATCTCACACTTCATGAGCTCGAGCCCCGAGTCGGGCTCTCACAGCTCAGAGCCTTGAGAACTGCTTCAGATTCTATGTCTCCCCATCTCTCGCTGCCCCTCCCCTGCTTGTACTTTCTCTCTCTCTCAAAAATAAACATTAAGAAAAATTTTCTTGGGGGCGCCTGGGTGGCTCAGTCAGTTAAGCATCCGACTTCAGCTCAGGTCATGATCTCACTGTTCGTGGGTTCGAGCCCCGCGTTGGGCTCTGTGCTGACAGCTAGCTCAGAGCCTGGAGGCTGCTTCAGATTCTGTGTCTCCCTCTCTCTCTCTGCCCCTTCCTTGCTCATGCTCGGTCTCTCTCTGTCTCAAAGATAAACTATAAAAAAAATTTTTTTTAATTAAAAAAAAAAGAAAGAAAAATTTTCTTGTAAGGAAAAGGCACTCTAAAAAGCTGGTAGCACAGGGACACATGGCTTCTAAGCATCAAGCTCCTTCCTTATAGAAGATGCACCCACCTGCCTGGACACGTGCTTGGCAAAGGGATCTGAGTTGGATGTCAGCCCCCAGATGCATTCCATATGGGTGTCTGTGCAGTGCTCAAGCTGCACATCTGCACTCGGTTTCCACAGGCCAGACCAAAAGGAGGAAGCGCCATTGTACCAAGAAAAAGGAGCTCTTTCTCCGCTAGATCCAGCTCCATGCCAGACATTTGTCACCCCTTCTGCTGATTGCCTTTGGATCATATACACACCGCATGACACTCCCTGCGGATCATTGGAGGCTGCGACCCACAGGCTAACCTCCCTTTGAGCAGATCCCTCGAAAGACCGTTTCTGAAACAGACCACCTCCTGAGGGTACTAGGAAAGCGGGTCAGAATTCCTTCTGCATCTCAGCTCCCCAAAAGGTAGTAAGCAGAGCCCCCCTAACCTCCAGAGGATTAGTTGAAACAATGTTCATCTCTTATACATAAAAGCTAGTGGGCTCTTGGAGTCACACACACACAAGTAAATTAAAATCTTATGGTCTCGTAACTTAGAAGAAAGCAGGTGGAAGTAATTTCAGCCCCTTTCTCCCCGAGTCAGTAATATGTTTTCAAGATTAATTTAGAAAATTAGAGCCAAACAACAAAATAAGGCTCCTTGGAAGGAAGTGCAATGGAGGTCCTAACCAAGCTATAAGAATCACTTTTGTGCCCATCGCCCTGGGAAGTATCTGTTCAGACAGGTTTATTTCCCACGTAAATGGGGATTTCAAAACTATTCTTTGTCATGTAGCCAAGGGTCTTTTCTAAGGTTCTTCAGAGGCTGAATCGACTGCCCAATTGCCCTTTGGCCATGTGAAGGCTTGAGCTCTTACCCGAGGACAAGACACCTGTGACAAATTCTGAGTGCAGTCAACTCCAGACTCAGGGCACAGGGAGACATCCAAGGACAATGACCTGACAGGGCCTGCGCCCTTCCCTGGGGAAAGGAGGGAGGGCCCGTGTCTCTTCAAGACGAAACTATTGGCGCGTGACCGGTATGAAGAAGGTGGACATCTGTCAAGGTGTGCTGGCGACATTTAATATCACCAGCTTGGATCCGGAGGGAGAAGAAACGTTGTCAGATGGGCCGAAACGCCCAGGGCTCCTGGCTTGTTGAGACGGAGGAACGGAAACCTGGGGCCTCAGGCAACAGACTGATTGGAGACGAGGGGACAAGAGGTAGGCTTTGTCTGTGGATACGAAAGCCACACAACTGGGCCAGAGCCGGACGCACCTGCCTCACTGAGCCTGCCCTTCGAGCATCCCTCCGCTAACGTGTTTCTTCCTTTGCCCAAGTCGAAGATATAAAATAAATTTAAAAAGATATATATAAACCCCAAAAAAAGAAAAAAACCCAATTCCTCCAGGAATCTGTTCTTAACTCTCCTCATGGGGACTTACTACTCCTTTTTCTCAAGTATCTTTAGCTTCTAGTCCATATAATGAGTCCAGACTCCATTAATTTGTATTCTGTGATTTGGTCTTCCCCAGCCTGCTACTACTGCCTGATGGCATTTAGCGGAGTTTGATGCTGAAGAAAAATAACATGTGCTCTAGCATTTAACACTGTGATTAGGACTCAATAAATGCTCAGTAAAAGTCTTTGGCCAAAAAAAGAAATTCTGACAGTGTGACTCAGGGTCTTTGGTCGGCCATCTCACTAAAAATGGTCACCCTCATGTCCTTGTGTGGCTTCATAACATACTCTATCCCCAGCCAGATTATATAAACCCGTTCTCAGTGCATCCCAAATTCTTCAAAACACGCCACACATACAAGAGGGTTAACGGACAAGAATTACAGCCAAACACAACAGGTTTACTTAGTTTCCTCACCGCAGGACACCTTCATGGTCTTTCACACTTTCCCTCCCACTGGGAATCTTCTGGGAATCCCAGGCTGAAGGGATCGGTATCTGGGCACCCCGTAATCCATTCTCAGCACGCTGTGCAGATTTCCCATGACACCCAGGGCACTGTGGTGTAGGATGCCCAACACCAGCCTGTGTCGGACCCATCAGCCTGAAACAGTATGGAAGTGCAGAAAATGTACTGCGGCATATTCACAACACGTACCTTGGGTAGTTAGTGCAGTACTGCGTGTAAATGTGGAACTCTTCACTCTGCAAGGAAACAAAACAGACTTTCAGGCAAAAAAAAAAAAAAAAAAAAAAAAGCACAGGGATCACCATTCATTTAAAACCAATAAAAAGAAATAATATTTATCCTTGTAAATCTGGCTCTGGCATCACAGGGACCTGTCTGAGCCCCTGTGGCAATCATCTATGACTTTTTATCTACCTTGTTTCACATGTAGAATCAACCTGGACTCATTTGCGTTCAAGAAACACTTACTGGGCACCTGCTGTGTTAGGTGAATCTGGAGGCAAAAAGGAAGAGGAGAAAATGAGGTTTCTGCCTCAGGCACTCCTAGTCCTTCAGCAGATGTGCAACGTGAAGGAGAAATAGAAGTAGATCATGTAATTATGGTGGTAAGAACGTGGTGGAAGTATGTGCGGGGCACAAGAAAACTGCCATATACTTTCAACTCCTTGTGAATATAATTATCTCTGCCCACTGTCCCACCTCTTTCATTGGGTAGCCACCATGCATCCTTTGACATTGAACTTAGGCTTTATTTCCTCCGAGGAGCCTTTCTGGAGCTCCAGCCAAGCCAACTGCTCCTACGCTGGGCTTCTGTAACACCCAATCTCTTGTAGCATTTACCAAATGGTAGTGACATTTTCTCAGCATCTGTGTCTCCCACTCTAGGCTATGAATCCCTGAAAAGTAGGGGCTGTACTGTAATCGTATTATACCCATTGAGCTACCAAACCCCCCTCTTTTCTACTAAACTGAAAATTATCTGAGAGCAGGATTCAAGTTTACTCATCTGTTCGCACCAGCATGGCAGCAATGCTCAAGTGCAGTAAATGCTTGACTAACCAACGTGGGGTCCTTGCCTTTTTTTGACACCATATTCCCGGTTCCCTAGTTTCTCTCTTTGTCTTTCAAATGTCTAGTCATGTTACCAAATATGGAGAAATATGAAATTAATCCTTCTTGCTCTTTTAGTATTTTGTTTAATAGGTAAAACCATGACTTCCATGCAAATATAAAAGAAACAGTATCAAAGACTTTATTTAACCTATTGCTCAGTGAGGGAAGCAGTAAGATATTACAACTGGATTTAAAGATAAATGCAAGTTTCACACTTAGATCAATGGGGAATGCTGACAGGAATTTACAAATAGATACCAAACTACTTTTTTCTATAGGGTAAAGACATCAACTGTCCCCCTATGGTACAGTTTTCATTTGCATGTCTGTGGTCAACAATCACTTACATTGCTATCAGTCATCAAAAATTTAGAGTTATAAGATAGTTTCAAAGACCCCGAAAGTGCAGAGTCTACTGAATCATAGAAATTGGAAGGGTAAATTGGGGGCACCTGGGTGGCTCAGCTGGTTAAGTGTCCGACTTCGGCTCAGGTCATGATCTCACGGTTTGTGGTTTGGAGCCCTGCATCGGGCTCTGTGCTGACAGCTAGCTGAGAGCCTGGAGCCTGTTTCAGATTCTGTGTCTCCCTCTCTCTCTGACCCTCCCCTGCTCACGCTGTCTCACAAATAAATTTAAAATTTTTTTAAAAAAAGAAGAAGAAGGGTAAATTGGAAAATACTTTCCTAGTGGAGGTACCCAGTAATCATTTTTGGTTGATTTCAAAGTCGTTCACAAGTTCCCCTACACTGCCAAGGGGAAGAGGTAGGCAGAGGGGCAGGGGAGAGAACAGAACCCTGGGTTTTTAAGCTTTTGACTGTAAAACTTTCAGTCTGAATAAGTAATTCAAGGCCAGTAAAGTATTAGTTCTTGCAAACTCTAAAATGGAATTATATTATAAAAAAGAGACACTGCTTTATTTTGGTGGTATTTCATATTCTTTTTACTTCTTTTTTACTTTTGAAATGATTTCAGGTTGGATTTATATGTGACTCCAAGATAGTGACTTCTTTTTCTTTTCTTTTTTTAGGGGGGGAGAATTTTAATGTGTTTTTTTTTATTATTTTTATTTATTTCTAGGAGAGAGAGAGAGAGACAGCGTGATCAGGGGAGGGTCAGAGAGAGAGGGAGTCACAGACTGAAACAGGCTCCAGGCTCTGAGCTGGCAGTCAGCACAGAGCCCAACGTGGGGCTCGAACCCACAAAACGTGAGATCATGACCTAAGCGAAAGTCGGACGCTTAACCGACTAGGCCACCCAGGCGCCCCTAGGCGGGGATAATTTTAATGCTTTAATTTTTTTTCTTACTTAAAAGGAATGTCCACTTAGAATCCTTTCTGCTCACTTGACTAGGATTAGATGTAAAATTTTTTATTATAGAAAGTCTCAAACATATATGTAAAAGCAGAGGGGATGGTAAAAGGAATCACCAAGCACCCATTACCCGAGCTAAATATTAACTCACGGTCTATATCCACCTACTTCTCTATCACTCTGAAGCAAATTCTACACATAGGATCATTCCACTTTTATATATTTTAGTATGTATCTCTAATACAAAAACTTAAAAAAAAAAGCCTTACCACAATGCCATTATTAGAGTTCCATATCATGAATATTCAACCATCACTATTCAAATCTCCTGTCTCCTTTTTTTTTTTTAATTTTTAAAACTGTTTTTATTTATTTTGGGGAGAGAGAGAGAAAGAGAGAGAGAGAGAGGCAGCATGAGCAGGGGAGGGTCAGAGAGAGAGGGAGATACAGAATCCAAAGCAGGCTACAGGCTCTGAGCTAGCTGTCAGCACAGAGCCCGACGCGGGGCTCGAACGCATGAACCATGAGATCATGACCTGAGCTGAAGTCGGACACTTAACTGACTGAGCCACCCAGGCGCCTCTCAAATCTCTCGTCTCCTTAATTTTCTTTTTAAAAATAGTTGGCCTATCTGATTTGGATTCCAAATAATTCCACAAAGCAACTGGTTGATATCTCCTTAGACTCTTCTAATCTATAAATCCCCCCTTTCTCTCCCTCTCTCCCTCCTACGCTCCCCCTGCCGCCCTGCCTTGCAACTTAGTTGAAGAAACCAGAGGTCTGTCCTACAGAGTTTCTCATGGTCTGTTTTGCTGGTTGTACCCATATGGCTTCCTTTCGTGCATCTCCCTGTCCCCTGCACTTGTGTGGTTCAGGGACGGCTCGAACAGACTTACATTCCATAGTTGGGCACGAATACATCCTAATTGTATTTTACTTCCATCAGGAGGCACAGAGGTCTGGCTGTTCTTTTCTTGGTGATGTCAACCACCAACGGTAACCACTGTCTGACTTATTAGCTCAACAGGAGCTGCCAAATGGTGGTATTTCTGATTCTATGACTCCATTTATTAGCCAGAATCGTTCCAAGAAAGGTAACAAACTGTTACCCTGCAGTTTGCAGTTTGTATGGGAAAAGCAGGATGGAGGCTTGAGCATTTTCCCTATGTTTCAGGATCATGCATTTGCTCTCTAGCATCCTGCAAAGGCTACCACTTTGAGTTTAATCACTGTGAATCCATGAATATAAACACAGCTAATGTATTTCAGCTGGTTTTAGTTAGGTACCTTTACTGATGCTGACACCATCCCCTTTGGCCAAGAAGAACGTCTTCTTTGGCATTCGTGACCTGACCTACAGCCTCCAGCAGCTTCCCTGTTTTCTGGAATGACAAGACGCTCCAGATCATCTTGTACATTTCCCGTCCCAGACTCATTCTTCATGGAGGCCGGATTCCTTTTGGTAGGAATTAGTGTTTGGAGACCACAGTCTGGGCATCAGAGGTCTTGCTACTTTGTTCATTGTCATATCGAGGCCTTTTCAGTGGATAGCGCCAGGAATACAGTGTTTTGTAAAGATAACATACATCCTGGGTTCAACCCAGCAACTGGGATTCAGAATTGGAGCGTTTTAAATTAGCATCATTCTTAGTCTGTATTTTCTGCCTCTTACCAATTCCAGTTCGGTGACACTGACATAAACACCTTGTTGTACCCCACGATACGCTCAGTTTCACCAGAACAATACCGACTCCAGGACATTTGACATCACTACTGAAAATGTATTTGCTGTACTTTCTCCACAATCTATCTAAAACTCAACTGGAATTTCCTTTGTGTGACCATGCCACAAACTGGCTCTATTGGTAGGCTCATCATTTCATTTTGCTTTTGGTTTTTGGAGACTGCTTTTTTCACTTTCCTTTTGTTTTATAATTACGTAAAATATTTACATGGTTTCAAGGTCAACTCTATTAGAAACCGCATATTCCAAGAAGTCTAGCTTCTATTCCTTTCCATACTAGTCTCCCTCTCATCCCCTATCAGCGACCAATTTTTAATTTCACAGTAAATTCTTTTTTTAAAAAAATGTTGATCCCAGTGTAGATAACAGTGTTGTAGTCAGTGTATCCTTTTTTTTTTTTAAAAAAAAAAGAACATTTAAATATACGCATGTCCTTCCACATTTCTAGATAAAGAAGACAAACTATTTGCCAGTGATTCTCAAACCTGAGTATATGTCACAACTACCGGGAGAGCTTGTCAACCAGAGATGGCTGGATTGCATCCCCAGAGTTTCTGATTCAGGAAGTCTGCCGGGAGTCTGAGAATTTGCATCATAACAAGTTCCCAAATGATGCTGGTGCTGCTGGACTACGGAGCCCACTTTGAGAACCACAGTCCTATGAACACTTTTATCTACTTCTCTCCCCACCTGTCCCAGTAGTTCACAGAGATACTCTCGATTTACTTCTCCTGCTTCATAGTACTCCATTACGTGGGTGTTCCATGGCTTATTCAAAGAGCTTCCTGCTTATCAACATTTGGGCTGTTTTTCTATACCGTAGATGTCTGTGTATATATATATATATATATATTTATATTATTTATATTAATAAACTATTTCTATATATTGTATATGTCTCTGCATTGTGACGATTATTACTATAAGAATAGCATCATGCTTACTGCGTTTTGGTCACTGCCTCTTTGGAATAGATTTCTAGAAGGGGCACTGCTGGATTACAGGATGAATTCAAATGTCATCTTGCTAGATGCACCCCAATTCTCCCCCAGAGGGCCTGTGCCACTCTGCTCCTGCACAGAGGAGTGACCATTTCCCCACGGCCTCACTAACTTACTAGGCGGCCACGTTTTCACACAAACTACGTTTAAAAATTTTTAAATTAGTTGACAGCTTCCAAAAGTTGGAAGATAAAAATATCTTGAGTTCTGGCTTCTCCTGCAACAGTAGTAGATGCATGGGGCGTGGCGCCCAGTTTCATGTGACATTCATGCTCTCACGACACAGGTGTCCAGCCTGCTCTAGCCCCCACTGGGGCACACGCATGCGCTGCATTCACCTGCTGGGCGTACCTCTGAAGGCATTGGGGTATCCAGCCCTGGCTTCACAGACAAGACGGGCAAAGTGATCTGCCTAAGGCCATCTGGTAAATCTGGCTTTGCTCACACACGCTCAGTTTCTTGCTTCTTTCCTGCCTGCCTCTTGCTGCACTCAACCTGGGATTGAACAATTATCAGGTTGACTTTCCTTACATTTGAAATGCCAAACTTGTGCTCGCTTCGGCAGCACATATACTAAAATTGGAACGATACAGAGAAGATTAGCATGGCTCCTGTGCAAGGATGACATGCAAATTCGTGAAGCGTTCCATATTTTTGAGCACTGGGTGTTATGTGGAAACTAATTTGACAATAAACTATTTGTAAAAAAAAAAAAAAAAGAAATGCCAAACTTAAAAACAATGGCTTCAATGAAGATATATCTGAATTATATCATACAGTTGACCTACATACACCTACTCCTAAGAAAGCCTCAGGACTTTTGCACAATTGAATTGCTGTGCATTTTGTGACATCATGGCTCTATTCCAATCTTAAAATCTTAAAGTTTTTATTTAAAGCAACTATATGGTCTTAATGTAGAATCAAATGCATATTTGACATGAAACTTATAAGCTCTGTGGACAAGTCCAATAACGATTTTATACAAAAACCAATTGCCCCAAGTTAGTTCATCCTTAAATGCCTTTTACTCAATATATATGCTACCCCAATTCCTTTTTAGAGCTATCTGGGGAACAAGAAGACAGTGATAAAGAAATTATACAAAAGTATATTATTTCCTTCTGATTAAACTCTGTCAAATTATAATCAGAGATGTAAAAATGAGACATTTAGGGGCGCCTGGGTGGCTTAGTCGGTTAAGCGTCCGACTTTCGCTTAGGTCATGATCTCGCGGTTCGTGGTTTCGAGCCCCGCGTCGGGCTCTGTGCTGACTGCCAGCTCAGATCCTGGAGCCTGTTTCAGTCTGTGACTCCCTCTCTCTCTGACTCTCCCCTGCTCACGCTGTCTCTCTCTCTCTCTCCTAAAAATAAAAATAAAACATTAAAAAAAAATAACTTGACCTTATTTATAAAAAAAAAAAAAAAAAAGAGACATTTAATTACAGAAGAACCAAAATAAAAGAGATGGTCAACTGAGCATCTGAGGCACTCAACTGTCTATTGAATGAATAACCAGATTAAAGAAATCTGTATGATTTTAGGGTTTCTTCTGCCATGGGGTCTATCTCTTTCATGCGTGGGTCTCTCTCTCTCTCTCTCTCTTTCACACACACACACACACACACACACACACACACACACACTTTGATTCCTTGGAAGTTTTCACTGGACACCATGAAAATGGCTTAATATGTAAGTAGCATATGGGTGAGGTAACATGAACTTGGATTCATTCCAATGGTATGCATACCAATGTCAGTACTTTCTTGAGAATCATTTCAGTAAGTGGGAAGGGGTTGTGTGTGCATGTGGGTGTGCGCGCCTGGGCACTGAAGGGAGAAGGGCATCAAGGGATGGGGGGAGGGGGGTTGCGGGGAGGCTGGGCTCTGAAGGTAAACTGTGTCTCCCTCTTAAATGCTTCCTAGAGTCAGCCTAGCTGATAGTCAAGATACGGGACAGAAATGAGGATGAGGTTGATGGCAGGAAACCAAGGACATCTGTTCTAGGCGTTTCCAGACTCCTGAGTGGACAAATGCTGAGCTGGGAGACAGCTTGGCTGGCCCACTGGGGAACTTTTACTTTTGTGCCTCAAAACAATGGCTGCTGCAGCCCCTTGTTCTTCTTTTTATAAACAGCAGGTAAGAAGCACCATATTCTCCTTCTGTCAGGAAGGATTTCTGTAACCTCCACATACCACAAAAGCAAGGTCAAAGATGAATCTCTGTGTGTAAGCCCCACTGACTCAGATAAAAGCAGAAGTCAACCGCCAGCTTTACCTCTTTCATTAATGGCCTCTCAATTAAAGCAATTTTCCATTCCTCCCCAGAGCGGAGCAGCTGCTTGTGTTTCAGAAAACGTAACATCTTCTAAATTTCAGGGTGCTGAGTGAAAAGCAGGCCGTGCCAGAACCAAACACTCACGGCCTACATGTGAAAGTGTGGAGTGCCGAAGTCAGTCTTCTAATTAAACTTGGCAATATTACAATGAAAAATAAGATCTGGGAGTTGGCAACGCGGCACATAAACAAACTTTTATGTGAATAATTAAGCCGGAGCTAAGCATATGCTGGACTGTCTTTAATCAACTTGTGATTACAGTTACCAGTAAAAAGCCCCAGAGTTTCCGATCGCTCTCGTGTTGTTTACTCGCCATGGCTATTCTCACATATCTACTTTGATATGTACTCAGCACATCTCTTTACCCCTTTCTCTCTCTTCCATTTTCCTTCTCTTTTTTTCAGTTCCTACCCTTTAGGAGAATTAATTATGACACAGGCAACATGTGAGAACTGTGTAAGCACGTGTGCACACTGGACGTGTTAACACGCTGACATCCACATACCTGCCCACCATCAGGAGTATTTTATATGCAAGCTCATTAACTGTCTTTAAGGAATCATGCTTCAAGAAAACCCAGAGTGTCAGGTTTGGATTCCATGCCACTGGATGGATCTGTGGCCATAAGCACAGACCTCCTGAGTCCTGAGCCAGGTCAGACATCTCGAAGTTCACGGTGAACTCTGGAGTGCTAAATGAGGTACTAATTCTTAGTTGATCCCAAAGCACCGTCATGAACCTCGTCTAAACCTTTGCACACTTGAAAGCACAACTGCAGAAATCACATGAAGTTTTGCTGCAAAGTAACTTCCACTAGACCTTTTCCAAATGAAAGCTACTGAATGTTTAAGAGAAACTTATGATAGGATTCTATATAGAGTAGGCAGCAAGTGAGAAACTAATGTAAAGGAATGTCTTGTAGAATCCGGAATTGTCTCAGAATCCTGGAACAGAGCATGTGCTGGCCAGTTATGCTTTAAAGGTCAGATCCTTTCCTTCTACTTTCTCAGCCATCAATGCAGCTTAAGAAAAACATAGGAAAAGGAGAGCGCATATTTAAGACAGAAGAGATTCATTGTCTATCTCTTTATCCCCCAATGATAATTATACAGCCTTGGCTGGTCCCATATATATTATATCTAAAATACCTAGATTCTAACAGATTTTTGTAACTGGTCTTGTGGTATTTTGTATGTATTATTTTTCAAACGTTATTCTACTCAGGATTTTCCTCCCCACCAAGATTAATTTTTTTTTTTTTTCCCTAAGAAAGATGAGTAAACATCATTCAGTTACTATACAAGTTTTAGGACAAGTATTAAGTTAGTTATTTCCCAACCCACAAGGGACAATAACAGTATTTTTTTTTCCTTGCTAGTGGAAAAAAAAAAAAAAACCCAACACAAAACACAGTGAAGAGAGATTAGTGGCTAACTTCATCCAGGATGGAACAAACCAGTCATTTTAACTTTAAAATGAAAACAATTTGCGATCTGTGTCTGTCTTGGTCAGCCAAGAGAAATGAACCTTGCTTACCTTGGACACAAAACATTCTGCTATGGCCACAGGATCATTTTCACAGTTTTCCAAATCTTGTAGAAGTTCACTAATAAAATAAAAATAGCCAGAAAGTATTAGATGATAGTTTGATGGCTGAGAACATTTTATATAACTTAGAAGTCTATACATTGGGGCGCCTGGGTGGCTTAGTCGGTTAAGCGTCCGACTTTCGTTTAGGTCATGATCTCGCGGTTCGTGGGTTCGGGCCCCGCGTCGGGCTCTGTGCTAACTGCCAGCTCAGAGCCTGGAGCCTGCTTCAGTCTGTGGCTCCCTCTCTCTCTGACCCTCCCCTGCTCACACTGTCTCCCTCTCTCTCTCCTAGAAATAAATAAAACATTAAAAAAAAAAAAGTCTATACATTATATGGCATTTACAAGGAATCGTTTCTTTCTTTCTTTTTTTTTTTTTTTTTAAAGCAAGCATTTACTAGTGGTCAAAGCCAAACTTCACTCTCAAGGTGGGAGAGCGGACAGGCCCAGAGCTGGCAACTGCTACGAGGAATCACATTTAATTGGATAACTGACGACCCATTGTCATTATATCCAAGGCTTAGATTAGGGACTTGCCCAAGGTCACGGTTCAGCAGGGATTTAAACACAGGTTCAACCTATAACTCACCCGCCTAGAGACAAGCTGGCCTGACATTTAAGTCTTCTAGATAGTTGGCATTGTCTGTACACATTTACACACACTTATTCATTCATTCATCACCTAGCTGTCTAGGTACCAAATGCTGAGCAAGGCACTAAGAACAAACACATCAGTGAGCCAAATGAGATACTGTCCCTAAGTGCTTGGAGCTCAGAATCCATTGGGAGCGTCAGCCATTCCATGAAAGATCACACACACTAACAAATTTAAAATTATAAACAGAGAGGGGTGCCTGGCTGGCTCAGTTGGTAGAACATGTGGCTCTCGATCTTGGGGTCATGAATTCAAGCCCCACATTGGGTGTTGAGCTAACTTTAAAATTTTTAAAATAAATAACATAAAATAATAAACAGAGATAATGCTCTAAAGGAAAGAAATCTTATTTTTTAATGGCAGTATCATTATTTTAAGTAACTGCACAATATTTCACTGTGTGGATATAGCATAATTAATGTAACCATTTCCTACTGTTGGGTAAAATTCTATAAACAGAATTCCTGGGTCAAAGGGTTTCACATTTGGAAATGTGTTAACACATTTCCAAATTGCACATTAAGTTGTATTAATATGTATTTTACATGCTTATTTTAATTAGTAGTATATTATTTATTTAATAAAAAGTTAAATAGTTCTACAGTAATTATAATAAAAACAGGCAGTTTCTTATTTTCCATTTCCTATTCTGGACCTCCATTCTCTATAAGTATTCTCAACTTCTTCTGTTTCTTCTGTATGTGTATCCATGGCTCTAAACAGACTGGCACTGCTTTTTCAGTATTTTTTGAGATATTTACTTCTTAACTTGCCCAAACTTCCCTTCATCCTTCATCCCTTCATCTTCTCAACAATCTGTCATGAAATTGGATTAGATTAAAAGTCAGAGCTTACATTTTGATGACTGTGTAAATATTATTCTCAGCTGAGCTGTGAGGTATGCCATAATTACATTTCCTTTTGTGTACAACCATGTTTTCCCTGAAGTTAAACTCACTTGGTTGTTGTTGTTTAGTGTTCAAAGTACACACCACTAGTTTGTCCTCAAACTCTGTGTCCGTTGGGGCGCCTGGGTGGCTCAGTCAGTTAAGCGTCCGACTTCAGCTCGGGTCATGATCTCATGGTCTGTGAGTTCTCACATCGGGCTCTGTGCTGACAGCTCAGAACCTAGAGCCTGTTTCAGATTCTGTGTCTCCCTCTCTCTCTCTGCCCTTCCCTGACTCATGCTCTCTCTCTCTCTCTCAAAAATAAATAAACATTAAAAAAATTTAAAAAACACAACTTTGTGCGGGAAGCATAGCTCTTTGCCCTGCTGCATTCAAACATCTGATGATCTGTTGGTCGTATTCGTTCTTGGGGACCTCCTTGCCAGAGCCACTGGTCTTTCTGCTCCGCTGTCACCTGAACAGGCTGCTCTCCAAGCCTGCAGGATTGTCTCTTCAGCCCTGTCCTGATGATGTAGTTCACCTGATTCCCGTGTTTCATGCCCTGTTTCTTAGATACCGTTTCCGATGTATCCTTCTTTGTGAGATTACAATGTCCAGTAGCTGTCTGAGTGAGGGTAACAGGCAGTAAATTTTCTGACACTCTTCCCATTTTAGAACAGTCTCCCTTCATACCTCGCTGATCATATCGGTGGACATAGAATTCTTGGTTGGAAATTCTTTTCTCCAAGTATTCGAGAAACTATCTGTTGCTTTATGAACTCCAACACTGCAGAGAAGTCCATTAACATTCTGATCCATGATCCAGGCTTCATGTGACCTGATTTTCTATTCTGGAAGCTCTTAGAGTTTTCTCCTTGTTAACATAATTCTGAAATTCTTTGATGGCCCACTTTGGGAGGAGTCTCTTCATACACGAAGCCAACTTGACTACTTGGGAAATGGTCTTGAGCAATCGCTTCTCAAAGTGACCCTGGATTCCTGAGACTCTTCAGGGTATTTAATAAGGTCGCTATTTCCATAACAATTTTGGATTTTTTACACTCATTCTTTTACGAGACTACAGTGACTTTTTCAGATGGAAAGTAGAAGCAGACTAAGAATCCAGCTGTTTTCTAGTACGTCAGAGAATAAAGAAATTTGTGAAAATGTAAAATAATTCCAACTCACACACAAATGCTCGTGAAAAAGAACAGTAAAATTGTTTTTCTAAAAATGTGTTTATCATTATTGAATACATTGAAATTTTAATAATTTTTCAGTTTTAATTTCTATCATCGTAAAGAACACATCCATAACGCATAAGCAAAAAAAGCTTTCTGGGTCCTTAGTAATTCTGATGTACAGATCTTGGGACCAAAAAGCTAAGGAACCTTTGTTCCTAAATTAGGTCTTTGATATTTCCTCTCCTCCATTTTCTCTTCTCTCTTTGAAGCTCCTAGTATTCACATTAAACTTTAATGTTTATTTTTAATGTTTATTTATTTTTGAGAGAGAGAGCATGTGCGCATGCACCTGCATGCAAGTGAACAGGGGAGGGGCAGAGAGAGAGATAGGGAGACACAGAATCTGAAGCCGCTCCAGGCTCTGAGCAGTCAGCACAGAGCCCTACATGGGGCTTGAACTCACAGAGCATGAGATTGCGACCTGAGCCAAAGTTGGATGCTTAACTGACTGAGTCACCCCGGTACCCCCTATCATTCACATTTTAGATCTCTTGGTGTGATACTCTAATCTTTCTTATTCTTCCTCTATTTTCCATTGTCTTGTTTATTGTTCATTTTCTGGGAGACTTCAATTTCATTCTCTGTCCCCTCTATTGAATGTTTTCATTTCTACTATTTGATTTTTAATTTCAAAGTGTTTTTTTTAATAGGCCGTTTAGATGGCTCTTATGTTTCTGTTCTGATGAGTGCAAAATTTCTCCTCTCCAAGGATGATGACACTACTATTACTATTATTAATTATTTTGGGCCTTTCTTTCCTGCTTTTTGCTTTCTGCTGAGCTCTCTTTATTCTGTTTGATCATTCTGGCTTCTGTCATTCATGTTATAGGCTCTTCCCAAATATCTGGGGATATTCAATTGTCCTTTCATATGTGAAGATGAGACATGACAATGGCAACCGTAAACCATGTAAGTGAAGCTTTCTATAGGGTCCTTATTACTCAAGGCAGGTTCTGAAATTCTGCAGTATCAAGACCCGTATATGGTCTAAAAAATTCATTACGTGAATTATATCTATTGATATGTATTAGAAATTACAACAAAATATATATAAAAATTCATCAATTCAAATGACATACCCAATATATGTTAATATAATAATGTTTTGTGAAAAATAGATTTTATAAAACAAAATGTAGTGAAGAGTAGTATTACTTTCCATTTTTTAAAAACATTCTAATGTTGACCTCAATGGAACACAGACGGATGCTCATATCTACCTCTGCATTCAATCTGTTGCAATCTGGTTTTTTTGACTGAAGTACACAGAAAACAATCTAGCCTCACCCAGATGTGTCAGTAGAAAAGAGAGGAGACTTTGACTAGCCCATGAAGAGAAGTGCGGCTATTCTTCTTTGATATTACACTGAAACTGAACACATGATAGTTTCTTAGATATGTTGGAGTCTAAAACCATACCAAGGCACCATACCCTGTTACTTTAAAATCCATTGGTCTATCTTGCACACTGAAAGGATCTTTCACCAATGCATGATATTAGGATAGTCCCAATTTCAAACATGCATTCCTAATATTCCCATAAAACATTCCCTTTGTAAGATTATTAATACCTTGGAAAATACAGTTCTGATATTTATATTAATATCTCTTATAGATAGATGTATATGAATAAATTAAAGATAGTTGAAATCTAATCACTGGGACCTAAACACTGGATGAAGCAAAGAGGCTGAAGAAAAACAATAGCTAAAGAAGCAACATTTCTGGACCAGTGATTTCTGGGGGATGAAGTGCTCAGGATATAGGTTTTGTGTCCAGGGCTTTCAATACCAATCCTCCTTCTGATCAGAGAATAATTTCGAGCTGAATCCATCATGGCTTAACAGAAATACTCCTTGATTATATTCAACTCTTTAACTCCCTGTGTTCTAAGTGTTATGCTAATCAAGCTTCTCTGAGGTTTAACTTCATCTCAGAGTGGACAGGCTGGTAGGAGGAAGAATCCCAGGGGACCCACCCAAGCTCCAGGTACAGCTCACCTATAAATGAGTGGCTGGCATTTGTTGCTCAAACCACAGGGTGGGAGGGAGCTCCGACACCTTCCAGTCCCAACCCCTAATTTTAAGGTTAGGAAATCGTGGCTCATACAAGGGAAGTAGCTTACCTTAGTTCACACAGCTAACTATTAATGGCCACAAGTAGGGTGAGTAGCAGGGCTGCTGAACCTCAGGCCCGCACTCTATCATAAACACATGTAGTGAATGATTTATTTCCTGACCAACTCAATCAAGAAAGCCGAGGGCTGAGCTCTGCATCATGGTGTCTTCAATGGGAGATCTTATCTACCTGGAAGCCCTGGCTTGAGTCACCGGGCTAGCTTTCCTTTGCAATCATTTTCTAAAATAGGGAAACATGAAAAATGGGAACAGTGAGGAAGAAGTAATGGGATTTCTTTCGTGGTCCTGTCACACGGGCTATCATCCTAATGTATGTGGCCCACCATCTTGTTTGCTCCTCATTCAACAGTAATTATTAAAAGCCTCCATGTCAGGCCTTGTTGCAGGTAGAGAGGTATGGGAGAAAGAACATGGGAAAAAGTCCTGTCCTATGGTGCTTATGCTCTGACCAGAGGTGCTAAATGTTAATAATTGAATAAATAAAGAAGACAGTATCAAACAAAAGACAAATGTGGGCAAGGATGTGAAGAACTGGAACTCCTAGATACTGCTGGTGGGGATACAAACTGGTGCAGCCTCTATGGAAAGCAGCTCTTCAAAAAATTAAACATAGAACTAACATATGAGCCAGGTTATAAATTTTGGGGTATTTATCCAAAAGACCTGAAATCAGGAACTTGAAGAGATATCAACATACCCATTAATACCCACAACAGCCAACTTGTGGAAACAACTTATTCCATAAATGGATAAAAAAAAAAAAACAAAAAACCAAACATGGTATATACATAAAACGAAATATTATTTAGCCTTTAAAAAGGGAGGAAATCCTGTAATACGTGGTAACATGGATAAACCTTGAAGACATGCTAAGTGAAACAAGCCAGTCACCAAAGGACACATCTGGTATGATTCCACTTACTTGAGAAATCTAAAGTGGTCAAATTCATAGAATCAAAGAGTAGAATGGTAGAGCTCTGGGGAAAGGGGGGCAAATGGAGGAGTTGCTAATCGATAGGCAAAACATGCCAGCTAAACAAGATGAATAAATTCCAGAGATCTTCTATACAACATGGTACTGAAGTTAACAACAACGTATTGTACACTTTCAGCTTTTGTTAAGAGGATAGATAACATGGTAAGCATTCTAATAAAATAAAAATTGAAAACACCATTTTGCTAAAAACAGAAAAACTCAGGGATGCCTGGGTGGCTCAGCTGGGTAAGTATCCAACTCTTGGTTTCAATTCAGGTCATGATCTTATGGTATGTGGAATCGAGCCCTGCTTTGGGCTCTGCGCTGAGAGCGTGGAGCCTGCTTGGGATTCTCTCTTTCTCTCTCTGCCCCTGAGTTGATCTCTCTCTCTCTCTCTCTCCCCCTCTCAAAATAAACAAATAAATAAACTTTTAAAAGCAAAAAACAAAAATCTAAATGAAATTACAATAGAAACTCACATATCATAATACATTATCACTTAATACATGTTCATGTGAAAAATAATAAAGTATTGGTTTTACTGAAAAACAAAACAACATAATATGACATTACACTATGTGATACGAAGCAAAAAAGGGCAATGTGGAGAGATCACCTGAGGCTGGGTGGTTGGGGAGGAGCATTAGAGCAGTTGGGAAAACTCTTGGAGGAGGTGCTGTTTGAGTGTGGGGAAGGCTGGAAGAGAAAGCCACTTAGGAAACCAACTGTGAGTCCAGAAAGAAGTTGGTGTGCTCTTGTGTGAGGCTACAGAAAGGAAGCTACTGTGGCTGGAGTCTGGTGAACAGCAGGAGTGTGGGAGATACAGGAAGTAGACTAATTACAAAATAGCACGCCCTGTACTATGGGAGCACAGAGGTGGCCCCATGGAATGTGGTATATCAGCCACTGAAAATAGTCCCTAAGACCAGGACCAGGCCTGTCCTTCTAGGGTTACAGCCTAAGGGTGGGAACCAGGCTTCTCACTGCATCTGTGTATCTACGCACAGCCCTACATACACACTGACAGGAAGGAGTGACTCATAGATTGTGTTTTATGCTCACAGCTAAAATTAGAGTCATCCCACCTTCAGGTTTTGGGTATTTCCCCTTTTCCCTGAGTAACTGTTTCAAATATATTTTTTTCTTTTTTTGAGTAGGATCAGGAGAAAAGAAGATTAACGTTGCTTGCCTGAGCTCAAGTCCCTTGTTTGGGGGTACAATGAGAGGAAACGCCGTTCTCTTTTACAGAACACATTACATGTAAAATTTTCTCTGACCAGTGAGGTGAACTTGAAGGCAGGAACTGTATTTTGACCTCGAAGATTCGACTGCCTTACACCAAATGAGATTCAGGAACGGGGCCTCTCCCCTTCCGGTCTGCAAAGGGCTCTGAGCACCACTCCTCTTCCCAGCCACCTAACTAGGTCCGCTGGCATTTTAACTTGTCGCAAGCACAGGGTGCATGTACATGTGGGAACAGAAAGTGGAATGGGCTTAACGGCACCGAACGTTCCATTAATTTCACTGATATATTAGCACTGGCATTGGAGAGTCCACTCGAAAAAAAGCCTGCGGGTAAAAATATTTCTACCATTGTGCGGAAGTTTAAGAGATTTTGGTGGTGGGAAAATGGACTGAAAGAAAACTTCCCTCACCTTTCATTGCCTTACTGTTCTCTGTATTCCATGATTCACTTTCTAAATTACATTTCAAGAAAGAAACAAGGATGGCTCAAATAATTTTTTTTTTTTTGGCTTAAACTAGGCTTAGCTGAGTGTTTTACAAGCAGTGACTTCACGTATATAAAGAGAAAGAGTTAAAGGGAAAAGGAAGATTTGACGCTCATCTTCTGAAGAAGGAAGAGAACTTAGATGATTTTAATTTGCTAGTAAGTTTGAAATAGAAATTCAATATAAAAGAATGATCTGTCTTTGCTCAAAGATTCAAATTATAGTTTAGGTAACTCTTCTCTATTCCCAGAGAAGGATGAGTGTATAAAACAATTGGTATTTCATTCTCTAATAGGAAGTAAAAAAAAAAGTTTGGGGATTTTAGGGGCATGTTAAGAGGGTGAAAGAAGTTTCTTCTCATTGACCCAGTTTCCTGACCATTCAGGGATTTCTTCCAGACACCACACCAGGGACTTACGTTTCTAGGCTATCACAGGGATTACAAGAAGAATGAGAGACTTTACTATAAAAAGGAAAACAAAAATGAAGTATCAACTGCATTCCAAAATGTTTCAAGTTGGAAGGTTTTGTGAAATAACAATTTAAATCTAGTCATATACCAAAACTGAACAAAGATAGTATGGGGTGGGTGGGGGGCACCTGGGAGGCTCAGTCTGTGGAGTGTCCAACTCTTGATTTGGCTCAGGTCATGATCTCAGGGTTGTGAGATTGAGCCCCATGTTGAGCTCTGCGCCGGGCATGGAGCCTGCTTGGGATTCTCTCTCTCTCTCTCTCTCTCTCTCTCTGTGCACCCCCCCCCCCCACTGTCACATGTGTGCTTTCTCTCTCTCTCTCAAAATAAATAAATAAACATTAAAAAAAGATAGTATGAGAAAGAAGTTATAGATATTGGTCATTTATGAGCATGCATAAAAAAATACAAACAAATCAAACTCATCAGTGCATAAATATATAAAACATTATGAGCTTGTAGGGTTTATTCCAGTAATAAATGTATGATTCAAACAGAATGCCTATTAATACAATTCAACACATGATGAATAGACAGAGAAAATCAAATGCTAATTTTCTTAAAGGCAGATTAAGTATTCAATGAAATTTTAGTATGCATTCACAATATCCTAGCAAAATAGGAAAAAGTGTTTATCTAAATCCCAGAACAAAGAGAGTTAAAGCATTCCTGCTAATGTCAGAAAGACGATAAGGATGCCAACATGAAATCAACACTGTCGGAGAAGACTTACCCCAACAATAACATAAGAAAAAACATAATGGGTAGATGAACTATAAAGGAAGACAAAAAGATTTCCTCATTTTCAGATACTGTCCACACAGAATACCCAAAAGGATTTATAAACCACTATTAGAGCTATAGAAAAGCTTAGAAAGTTAGTTGGATACTATCATCATATGATAATCAATAGCATTCCTAGGTGACAGTCAATTTAAAAGGAGAAGACATAGTCTAGTCAAAATAACATCAAAAGGAATAAGTGTTTAAAAGTGTTAGAAGTTTAAATGTGTATGAATGTGATGGAGAAATTATAAAACTATTATAGAACATTTTTAAAAGGCTTGATTGAAGAGAAGTATGTTTATGAATGGGATGACTCAATACTGTAAAGATATCCATCTGTTAAAATTGATCTATATTAAATGGAGCTCCAATAAAAATCCCAACAGAGTTCTTCATGGAACTTGACAAAATAAGAAGAAGAATAAATCACTTGACCGTGCAAAGAGTCAAGAAAAGCTAAGCCATTGTTGAAGAGTAAACATGGGCTTAATAATGAAGACAATGTAGTATGGGGAAGAGACAGACAAACAGGAGTAATGAAACAGAATACACAGCTCGGAAACAGACCCATACCCCCATGTAAAATTCACATGGGAGGAACACAGAGGTACAAATCAACACAGAAAAGATGTACTTTTCAGTCAGTGGTGATCGGGCCATTGGCTAGACAGAGGAAAATAAGAATTTGGATTGCCTATCATATACCATACCTCCAACAACCGTAGGAAGATTCAAGACAACGCAAAAATTTAAGACGTTTGGAAAATAATAGTGCACGTGTATGAACTGAGAGGACAATTTTTTAACCACAACACAAAATCCACATATTATAAAATGTACTTTTATTTTAAATGGTCAAACTTATAAATTATATGACTTCTTTTCAAAGAAATTGTAATTAAAGTTAAAAGACAAGTCTCATAGTAGGAGATGATGTGCAACCCATATAACCCACAGAGATCACTAGCCACAGTTCATTAAGAACTCCTATATGACAATAAGAAAAGGAAAGATCCCGACAGAAAAATGGGCAGTGGACAGGAGGCAGGAATTCACATACATAGAATCTAAGTGGCTAACAAACAAGAAAAGATGCTCAATCTTTTTTTTAAGTGTATATTTATTTTGAGAGAGAGAGAGCGCGCGCAAGCGAGCGCACGCACACACACAGGGGAGGGCCAGAGAGCGAGGTAGAGAGAGAATCCCACCGGCTCCATGCTGTCAGCACAGAGCCTGAAGTGGGGCTCGAGCTCATGAACCATGAGATCATGACCTGGACACTTAACCTACTGAGCTAGCCAGGTGCCCCAAGCATCTAACTCTTGATTTGGGGTCAGGTCATGATCCCATGGTTGGGGAATCAAACCCTGCATTTTGGGGAATCAAATCCTGCAATCAAATCCTGCATCAAATCCATGCTGAGCATGGAGCCTGCTTAAGATTCTTTCCCTCCTTCTATTTGTCTTCCCAACTTGTGTGCTCTTTCTCTTTAAAAAAGTAAATAAATAAAATTAAAAAAAAAACTTTGATAGAGCAAGGGTGGGATTCCTGGGTGTTTATCATGCTACTCTGTGCCTTTCTGTGTTTTGGAAATATATCCTGAAAACAAAATCTAGTCAGCTGAGTTTTTCGGGCCAGCATAAAAGATTTTCTTTTTTTCCTCTTTAATTTTAGAGATTCAAATCTTGCTTAGTCACAATAATATTACATTATATTGAAAAACCTGGACCTGAACTAATAATAGAACCTTTAAAATTATTTTAAGCCCCAACCACAGATTTGCCACATAGTTGTAGCTTTGGAATCAACTGATGTAGGATGTATAAGGATGTAAAAGACGTAGGATACATAATAAAAGATTCACTAAGAGGCATTAATGTAAAAAGTCACATCAATACTATTTACTTAGCCAAATGTAATAGCGAGGACATCTGAGCTCAAAATGTAGACTCCAGATTTAAGGGAAAGGAGATAAAAATGAATAGGGACACAATAGTATAGACAACTCAAATGAAAAAGTTAAACAAGAAGATATTCTTGAAAATAATGGAGAAATAAAATAATAAAACTGATAGAAATTTGGCAAATAGGCTAAATTGGCCTAGTTCTATGTCCTTGAGCAAAGGACTTTTTCTACACTGCATGACTCAGTCGTCTATAAGATATGTGTGCAATATGCATTCTGTCCACAGAGAGCTGTTAAGAGGATTAAATGAGATAATGCATGTGCAGGGGATACATGAGTGTGATCTACAAAAGGGAAAGGCACGACGAATACGCTGGGCTCGTTGCATTCACACGGTGGCCCTACCCTGACGCATCACACGTCACCATCGGGATACTCATTCACTCTGACTCAAGTTTATCTCAGACAGGTCTGGCTTCCTTGTTCAGAAAACACCAAAGAGAAAAGAACAGAGAACTGATTCGGGCATATAAGGCCTTCTCAGTCCTCCAACTTTTGCAGAATGGGCTCCATTGCCAAGGACATTCTTGTTGCCAGGGGGTTCTGCTTCATTCTTACCTTTCATTTTTTTTCTTTAAAATTTTTAAAAATGATTTTTATTTATTTCTGAGAGAGAGAGAAAGCATTAACAGGGGAGGGTCAGAGAGAGAGGGAGACACAGAATCTGGAACAGGCTCCAGGCTCTGAGTCATCACAGAGCCGGATGTGGGGCTCAAACCCATGAACCGTGAGATCATAACCTGAGCTGAAGTCAGAAGCTTAACCAACTGAGCCACCCAGGCGCCCCATTCTTAACTTTCTTTAAATTAAGACACGTAGGAAGCTTTAAACTACGGGGAGTAAAAAACCTTTCTGGACTATGCTACAATAGCATATGTAGCATATCTTCCCCTTTGCTACTAAGCTATGGGACTATGTTCCAAACCATAGCTTGAAAAGGGAAGAAGGAATATGGCTAAGTGCCTGGGGTTTGGGGTCAGAGAGGCCCAGATGAGGCATATAAAGTGATAATGCTTATAAAGCTCTACGGCCTCAGGCATGAAGTAAGCACTAGAAAAACAGTCATTACCGTCAACTTACAGCCAAACCACCAGAAGGCTCAGGCCAGGGGCCTCCCCGCATATATGCTTCAACCCTCTCCCTAGGTCACAGTGCGATTGCGAGGCTCTGGAAGGAGAAGCCACTCGGGCTCACAGGATTTGCCATCACTTTACCATTTACCAGCTAAAATTTACCATTTTTGCTAGCGACGGCTAAACGGGAGCCCATGTGAACATCAATGCATTGCTAATGAACATGTAGACTCTAATTCAAGGTTTTGATGGCCTTTCTCTATTTTCTTAAATGTTTTTTTAATGTTTACTTACTTTTGGGAGAAAGAAAGACAGAACGTGAGTAGGGGAGGGGCAGAGAGAGAGAGGGAGACACAGAATCCAAAGCAGGCTCCAGGCTCTGAGATGTCAGCACAGAGCCCAACACGGGGCTTGAACTCATGAACTGCGAGATCATGACCTGAGTTGAAGTCAGACACTGAACTGACTAAGCCACCCAAGTGCCCCTCTCTATTTTCTTATTATTGTATGTATTTTACATAGAAGGCTTTTCCCAGCCACAGCTGCAGATTACAAACATCAGAGGACCTTTCAAAAAATTCTGACGCCCTGGCCCCACCCCAAATCAATTCATTAGAAATTTCAGGGGTGGGATCCATCATATTTTCCTTGAAGAAAACCTTCCCAGTTGATTCCAGTGCTTAGTTCAGGTTGAGAACCCCTATCTCAGAAGGTGCAGACTGGTTTTCAGTCTCCTGAGTCAAATTAGGAAGGGGCTTCAACACCTGCAGTTTTCAAACCCTAGGCTTTCAGAATTAAAGGAGTTGTTGATGCAATTCAATACATGCATCTCCCAGAGAGACCAGGCTGGGGCTGGGTGTTGGGGGGCTGGGTGTTGGCGATTCGAAGGTAGCAAAGGAGATGTGGGTCCCGCCTCCAAGGTGTCACATATGCCAATTTCATCAAGCAAAGTGGGGTAAGATTTATAATTTGCATTATGGTTGAGTCACACAAGGATAGGGCACTGTGGAATTTTAGAAGGAGATTTTTAACAAATTCAATGTCATCCCTGGCTGATATTCTGGTGCTCCCTGTGTGCTGGCCCTGAGCAGGGTGCTTCTGGTAGATGAATGCACTGCAGCTTCACAATAAGCGTTATGAGACACCAATACCATTGTTTCTGTTCATTTGTTCCACCAATGTTTGCATGCTACCTATAGGCCAGGCACCCACCGTTGATGGACCTGGGCAATAATGAAACAGGTCCCTGTCCTCAGGGTGTGGGGGTGAGGGTAGGGAGGAAAGAAACACCAGATGTAAACCATAAGTCGGTCATAGTGTATGTCAGAATTCGATACATGCCAGGAGAAAAAGGACGAATAGAGCAGATGAGGGGTGTGTGTGTGTGTGTGTGTGTGTGTGTGTGTGTGTCCGTCCGGCAAGCTTAACTGAGAAAGGAAGACATGGGCACAGACTTGGAGGGAGGGAGTTAGTTATTCTACTCTACTGAAAGACTCACCCGAGGATGCCCACACGGCTGAGCTGGGATGCAAACCCAAACATGTTGGAAACCAGAGTCTGTGCTCTCAACTTGCCTGCTTCCTGGTAGAAGTTTCACAATATAGAATACTGACCCATTTGCCTGTCCCGGCCCCTTCAGCGAATTTTCTAAGCCCAGTGTCTTTTATGTGGTAGGTACTCAATACATATCTGAGCTAATCATTGAAATGTAAATTATCAAGTAATTTGAATTCATGTATGTTATGACCTAAAGTAGCTGTGTGTTTACGGTGCCCTCCCCACTCCCTAGGCAGAAGACAACTTTCAGAAAGTCCGGTGGAGGTGGGCTGCTGCAGACGAAGCATGCACGTACTTTTGGACGCCCTGTTTACATTGTGTTGCAGAAGGAAGAGGTCACTCCTCTATCAGGGCAAACAGGTCTCTTCTCTGAGTCAGGAGGAGCAAGTGGGATGGAATATTAAACAAACGTGAGACTCATCTAGAACAAGGATGCTTCTGGCTAGAAGACTTCATCACATGATGGCACATGAACATTTATGAAGGCAAAGCCAGAATTACAGGTAAAGTTTCCTTAGGCTGCATTCATCTGAGAGAAAGTCATCACATTCCCACGTGAGAACGATCACTTGAGTATTAACTTACCTATTGAAGTGGTAGATATCCTGTATGTTTCCAAAGAGGGCTGATCTTTCTTCTGTCCCCAGAGGAAGTTTTGTTTGGTCCCTGATGCAGTCAAGGTAATCCTGGGGAACCAATGACAAGGATGTTGTAAACATTCCTGTCCTTCTCCAAGTCATCCTTAGTTATGCAAGACAAATCTTTCCTGTCAGTTTCAAGTATTACACTAGTGTGCTCATTAATTGTACTATGGATTACAGAATATCTCATTTATTAATGATGACAATACTTACCTATTTATAGAACAGGGAGTTTGAACAATGAGTATGCTACATATTAGTCTATATACCCCCCAAATGTATTAGCACTTCCCTAGATGGATAATATACTGATCTCCGTTTCTCAGAATGTCAGAGGTTAGGCATCACAACATTGTCTTCTGTTTCCTTGGCTGATTTAGAGACACAAAAAGACACTCAAATTCATATAGTAGAAAGCCAGAAATACAGATCTTAAAATTTCTCATCACAAGACAAAAAAATCTGTTACTCTGTGTGGTGACGCCTGTTAACTGAACTCACTGCAGTTATCATCTCACAGTACATACATGTATCAAATCATTATGCATTACACCTTCAATGGCTGCACTGTTATAAGTGAATTAGATCTCAATAAACTGGGGGGAAAAGAATTGTTTAAACATAACCTTTAAATCAGGAAGCTATCAGCTGTTAAAGTGCAGAACGAAATCCTTCCTCAAATACCAATTTAAAAAAAAAAACTCTTTTTATTTTAATAAGCACATAACTCACGCTATCTAGGAGACTGTCTTTCAAATTTTTTTTTTTTCAAATTTTTTTTTTTTTAAATTTCTAGGAGAGAGAGAGACAGCGTGAGCAGGGGAGGGTCAGAGAGAGAGGGAGTCACAGACTGAAACAGGCTCCAGGCTCTGAGCTGGCAGTCAGCACAGAGCCCGACACGGGGCTCGAACCCACGAACCGCGAGATCATGATCTAAGTGAAAGTCGGACGCTTAACCGACTAAGCCAGCCAGGCGCCCCTCTAGGAGGCTATCTTAATGAGCCGTGGAAAGCTCTGAAATGATTTTGGATCTTCTGACATAGCACCAACTCCCAAGCAGAGCTCGTGTGGGCTCAGGTCCACAGCGGGTTAAGGGTGTGTGGCTTAGAAGCTTCGAGTTGCTGAGAAAAAAGCTGTTTTCTGCCCCGGGGTGTGAGAGTTCCTAACTGAGTGTTCCCCCTTCCCCAGCAATGCTAGAAAAAGGAACTCTGTAGGGGGCAAGAAAACAATAAAGAAGAAAGTGAAAACAGCTGAAATAATGTAAAATAGAAAATAAATACAATCCCCTGCCCTGGGCTGCACGATGTGCTATGGCCCTCAAACAACCATCACATGGCATTGTGCAGTATGTGGAGGAAGGGACCCCGCGAAAATCCCACGCCACAGCCACATTCCAATGTCCAGTCGCAAACACGACAGCGTTTAGGTGCAACTGGCCAGAGGAGAAACAAAATTTAAGAAGCATCAGATAGTTCTTCCTTCTCCCTTTTAATAGGCTGCATTCATTCTCTCCTGCTCTTTATGTTCCTCAAAGGAAAAACAGGCAGGGTGTCACCATGAACTTTCTCAGGAGCACATTTCCCAGAATGCATCACACAACTTACCATTCTGGTTCTTCAAGACTAGAATCACTGGCATGCGTGAACCACTGTTTACTTATTTTTTTAATTTCAATCCAAGTTAGTTACCATATAGTGTAATAATGGTCTCAGGAATAGAATTTAGGGATTTATCACTCACATATGACACCCAGTGCTCATCCCAATAAGCATCCTCCTTAATGCCTATGGCCCATTTAGCCCATCCCCCACCCAACAGCCCACCAGCAACCCTCAGTTTCTTCTCTGTATTCAGAAGTCTCTCCTGGTTTGTCTCCCTCTCCGTTTTTATATTATGTTTGCTTCCCTTCCCCTATGTTCATCTGTTTTGTATCTTAAATTCCACACATAAGTAAAATCACATGATACCTGTCTTTCTCTGACTTATTTCGCTTAGCATAATACACTCAAGTTCCATCCACGTTGTTGCAAATGGCAAGATTTCTTTTTGATTGCCAAGTAATGTTCCATCACACACACACACACACACACACACACACACACACACACCCCACACACCTTTATCCATTCATCATTTGATGGACATTTGGACTCTTTTCCTTACCTCGGCTATTGTCAATAACAGTTATAAACATCGGGGGTGCCATGTGCCTCTTCAAAACAGCACACCTGTATCCTTTGGATAAATACCTAGCAGTGCAATTGCTGGGTCAGAAGGTAGTTCTATTTTTAACTTCTTGAGGAACCTCCACACTGCTTTCCAGAGTGGCTGCACCAGGTTGCATTCCTACCAGCAGTACAAAAGGGTGAATCAATGCTTCTAAATATTTTTTTCTCTTTTACTAAGCTTTGTGGGAACATCTTTTCTTCTGAAGACAGTGGCCGTCTCAAGAAGAAATTTAAATTCACACGGCTGAAGGGTACCTGGCACCTGAAGCCCACAACAGCAAGGCACAGCCTCCTTACTTTCATGAACGCAACAACCATAAGAAGCTTCAGTATCTGCATAGGATCCGGAGTTAACGCCCAAATAAAAAACGCTACAGAAAGCACAAGTGAAATAAGTACCTTTTGAACCACATGTTAACCTAAGCTGCGCTTGTGCAAA
This sequence comes from Hyaena hyaena, assembly GCF_003009895.1. NCBI lineage: Eukaryota > Metazoa > Chordata > Mammalia > Carnivora > Hyaenidae > Hyaena > Hyaena hyaena. The sequence continues at coordinate 1,839,174 of NW_024080817.1, read as the reverse complement.
AAATTAAATGTTTTCATCGATATTTACATAAAATTACACATGGTACAAAAAGATGGGCTAATATTTACTTGCAGTGAATGCTTACATTTGATAATTGTTTTCCATTTTGATCAACATTTTATTTACTTAATTTTTATTTTCTTTAAATAGGCCTCACACCCAGTGTGGAGCCCACTGTGGGGCTTGAACTCATGACCCTGAGATCAAGACCTGAGCTGAGATCAAGAGTTGGTCGTTTAACCGACTGAGCCACCCAGGTGCCCCGATCAACATTTTATTTTATTATTATCTGTTTTTCTTAACGTTTCTTTATTTGTGAGAGAGAGACAGAGACAGAGTACAAGCAGGGGAGGGGCAGAGAGAGAGGGAGACACAGACTCCAAAGCAGGTTCTAGGCTCTGAGCTGTCAGCACAGAGCCTGGCACAGGGCTCAAACTCACGGACCACGAGATCATGACCTGAGCTCAAGTCAGACGCTCAACCGACTGAGCCACCCAGGCACCCCACCCCATCATCTTAAAAGGACATAGCATTTGCAAAATTAAGAAGGTAAAACATAAGGTTCTGGATGGCCATGAACTGAAGCAGATGGATAAGAACAGGCACCATCCACACAAATAGCAGGATAAAGGGTGGGACGGAGTTGACGTACAGGTGTGCCAAATTCACCTCGCTGGCTGCTGTGGGGTTGAAGCGAGAAAACAATCCCTTTTCTCACTTCAGGTGAAGAGCTCACGCATTTGCAGAAACCTGATACTAAATTCTTCATGTGAGGGAAAGACTGAGTTAAGGGGCTTGAAGAATTTCAGCTGGGGTTAGAAACAAAGAACCATGGCCGGCTTCCAACAGATGATGGCCCCTCTCCAAATGAAAGAGTTTCAAACCCCCCCCCCCCCCAGTTCGTGGTAGGGAAACTAGAATGTCAAAGCTGCTCGGTTTCTGAAATCATTGAGAAAACAGATCGTTAAGAGTCCCAATTTTTGTAGGTCACTCTAGAAAACAGATCAAAGTCACACAGCCACAACTTGTTCCCCCCACTGATGATAATTAAGTCTTTTAAATACGATACTTGAACCCTAAACCAGTTACTGAAAATGACTGTGGCACTGTATTAGCAGCTATAATCATCTCAAGCCAAAATGAGAGGTTTGAGGCTCGGTGATAATAACAGTTGGTTCGGTGCTCAAATGACAGAGTAGAGACATGCATGAAATTTATTAGAGCCTGTCACACTGCTTATTAATTTTATTGGCTTGATGTCAGCACCTATGGCTACCCTACAGTTAGCAATGAAGGATCAATTTAAAATTTTTGCACTGAAAACAATTATTCTCCAAGAAGATCAAAGAATTCACTCCACTTTGGGAGAGGGACGAGGTGGGGAGAGACACACACAAAAGAGAGCTTTCCACTAGTTGGAAAAATGTTCTATTATGTAATTTAAAATTTAGCCTATTTATTTTCTAATCAGTTTATGCCCTCAGGATCTCCTTAAGATTTGTACATAGGTGTCCTCCTTGCATTAACTTTTTCATTTTTTTTTTTTTAAATGCTTTGTTTCTGAGAGAGAGAGAGAGAGAGAGACAGTGTGAGCAGGGGCGGGTCAGAGAGAGAGGGAGACACAAAATCTGAAACAGGCTCCAGGCTCCGAGCTAGCTGTCAGCACAGAGCCCGACGCGGGACTCGAACCCACAAACCATGAGATCATGACCTGAGCCGAAGTCGGATGCTTAACCGACTGAGCCACCTAGGCGCCCCGACTTTTGCAACTTCTGTAATGTCCGGTACTGAAAACACTCAAGTCAAGACTCACTAGGTGCTAATTTAAGTGCTGCAAATGGCAAAGGAGCCAGTGTGCAGAGTGGTACCGAACCACAAGATGCAGAAATTGAGAGTTAATCATGTGGAAACTTCCAGCATTGTGACAGAACGAGATCTGATAAATTTGGGCTTGTATTTTGCAGGTCTGGTTTCTTCTATTTTATTTTTCTAGTACTTTGCTTCTCATTGTATCTTAGCATCAGTGTGTGACTGGAAGAAAACACGTGCGTGCGCACACACACGTCCACACCCCCGTCCCTCGGCACAGGCAGAGAAGCCCTGGACTAGGAAGCTCCCCCAGTAGAGATGGTGTAGAAATGGACAGACTTCAAATTCCGATTTAAACTCAAAGGCGGTGTCCTTGGTAGTCTGCCTTATTTCTCTAAGATGCCTATAGAATTAAATTAATGTCCCCGCCCCATTGCCTTTTTACGTCTAAAATAACATCTAAAAACGTTTTAAAAGTGTAACCTACTTAACATAATAAACCACAAGAGGGAAAGAGACATTGATTTAGAACTATAGATTCTCTCTGTACTTTACATCCTTTCTACTCCTTTCCGCCTCCTCTCTTGCAGAGAGTCCGTGGTAGAAACACAGAAAAAGTTCCCATTCCTGAAGTCCTCTTGCTGATATTTCAAAGTTCCACCTTGTGGTTTTATAGTTTACTCTTTTTGGTTGGTTTTTCTGTTTTTAGCGCTTTCAAATTCCAAGCCCTTTGCTATAACGCCGATGTAAGATTTCCTTTGGTCTTTATTTTGAAGGAAGCATTTTTTTGTTTGTTTGTTTCTGCAACCCCTCCACCTTTTCTAGAAAGTAGTCATCTGTTTATCCTCAAACCTGCCCTCCAAATGCCATGTATTCCATTGGAATGCCATTGACACCACAATAAGTTACAATAAGTGACACTTACATATCAATTTACAGTTTAAAAGCATTCACATTCATTCATACAACTCTCTCCCCTTTTATTGAGGACCTAAGAATGTGTACCAAGTTCTGTCTTACAAGCTAGGAATTAAAAAAATGAATAAAACATGATTTCTCCCCCCAAGGAGTTCCTTGTGTAGTTGAAAAGCCAGTATAAACAAACAAGTACAATACGGTGTTTAGGCTGCGTGGCTGATAAATATTCAGTATGGTGGACAGAGGAGGCAGAGGGAGAGGCGCTCAGTGCCAGGGCGGGGACAGGCTCTCTCCCAGCGGACGGGCGCGTGGAACTGAACCTAAGGATAACCAGCATCCTGCATGTAGAGAAAGGGACACAGCATCCAGGAAGATAGAAGAGTGCAGAGAGAGGCATCGGGCCACTCAAGGGAACGGACCTGGGCCGAGAGAGCAGGGCCTGGGCACACGCACACACAGCCCCTGGAGGTGGGCTGCGGTGTGACGACAGGGCGGATCATGGAGGACCTTCCACGATCCGCAGGTGGCGGCCACCACCGAAAGATGTAGGGACATCACAGGCCATCCCGGCATCCGTGCAGAAAACAGAGCAGAGGGTGTAAAGCTGGCGTGCGAAGGCCAGTGAGAGCCGCAGAGCCATGCAGGTAAACCCAGACCAGGGCCTCTGTGGGGCCTCCAGAGATGAGCGCCATCTAACTCGTGTGAAGGAGAGAAAGGAGCCAGTCCAGGGGGAGAGTCGCGGTGCGTGAGGGACACTGTTGGCTTTCACGATGTAGGGGCCAAAGGCGGATCCCCCCAAGATGGGTCACTTTGGCAGGAAGTCTCTTTTGAGATAAAATGCAGCAAATTTGGGAAAAGCTCTTCCCTCCCACCCCCCAAAGCCTAAAAAGAATTTAGACAGAGGCCCTGCTCCAGAAAGGGGGCTATCACCCTAGATAACCACATTACGATCTGAGCCAGGTAAGGCAGACCCGGAGGGACTGGAGCAAGGCCACTTGGAGCAAAGTCCTCTCTCTCTCTGTCCCATTGTTTCTGAGTGGCCCAGCAAACATTTGTTTACCAAACATTTACTTTTTTTCCATCTTCCTGTAAATTGCATTCCTTCCTCTGAAGGCCCAGACCTTTGCCCCTTTCTCCTTAGTTGCAGATGAGGTATAGATCCCATTGTGCCTCTCTTTCTAATTCCCATGTCTGTCCGTCTGTCCGAACACATGCTGTTAAGTCTGATTTTGTCCTGTTAATCAGTCTCAGGTCAATCTGATCCTTAGTCCGGATGGAAGGACCTTGAAGGGGACAGGAAGTCTTGCTCCCTAACGAGGAGGAGGGAGTGCGCGCTTCTCCTCTCACTTTCCTGGCTGAAAAGAAGGGGCTCCGTTCCCCTCCCCTCCCCCAGCAAGTCACTTTCTCTCCTCCTCTGTGGCAGAGAGTGGATTAAAAGGCAGCAAGGGGTGCCTGGGAGGCTCAGTCGGTTAAGCGTCGACTTCAGCTCAGGTCATGATCTCACGGTTCCTGGGTTCGAGCCCCGCGTCGGACTCCATGCTGCCGGCTAGCTCAGAGCCTGGAGCTTGTCTTTGGATTCTGTGTCTCCCTCTCTCTCTGACCCTCCCCTGCTCACGCTGCCTCTCTCCCTTTCTCAGAAATAAAATAAAAAATAAAATAAAATAAAATAAAATAAAAGGCAGCAAGACCAACTCCTCGTCCAGAGCATGGGAAGAGCCCCCATCAGCTCTCATCCTTCCGTCCAACTTCTAGGCCTGGAGGCTGCTGAGGTAAAGGGAGCCCAGGGCCGCTCCTGCTGGCCGAGGCTGCCTTAGCCTTGCCTTGGTTCTAGGCCTCGCTGGCTGCTGCCCGCGGTACCGGAGCGCCTCACACCCGGGTACCACACGGAAGGACACCTCTGAGGACTTGCGGTGAAACGGAGCAAGGTGTATCTTTTGGCCTCGCTCATGTACATAGTAGGGTCTTCCTGTGGCTCCAGCTTGCTCAGCTTGTCTCTTAGGGTCAAAGCTCAGAGGAGAAACGCGGGTTTACTTCGCAGCCACTGTCCTCTGCACCAACAGGGCCCGGGGGGAACGTGACGACGGTCGTGACTGGCCCAGAACCACCGGCCCTGACCGAATCCCCACGGATGCGCGTTCTCTCCCCATTCCTGGGAGCGCCGAAGAGAAGGGGGTGGTGGGCTGGGGGCAAAGACGGGGCATCCATCAGTCTGGGATGTGTGGAGGGGGGAGGGGTTTGCCAGGCATGAATCTAGGGGTGGGGAGGTGGGAAGCAGCAGTGGGCCCAGAAAGCTCTGTGGGGACCCGAAGCACCCGGCTGTGCGGCTCCTGCTTGGGCGGCGCTGACAGAACAGAGAGGCCAAGGTGGTGTCCCATGCTTCAGGGGCCATGGCCACGTCAGATACCTAACCACAAAAAAGCAGCTTCAGAGTAGCTCCCTGCAAACTGCAGCCTCTGGGAGGGTGAGCAGGCCAGGGCACCCAGGAAGTGTCCTGTGGCCGTGGGAACGCCCAAGAGCCCTTGCAAAGGAAACAGTGTAAGTAGATTAAGAGCTGCAAGGCCATGGGCGGCACAGAGAGACGGCACCCCGGGTGGGAGCAGCGGCGAGGAGCTTCGGAAGGGTCCTCCTTGGAGCCCAGAGCCTGCCAAGCCCACCTCTTCCAGAGTCTCAGGGGAACCGAGATAGTATGACAAGATTCCTGAGCGCAGGGACTGGAGAGAGCGGTGGCCCGATTTGGAAGTGGGGAACGGGAATGTAAATGCTGAGATGTTGGGCTCCACGGGAAGAGGGGGTAACTGGAAGGGATGTGGGACCAGGGAGGATCGACCGGTTGATCTGCCCACCCACGCACGCACCCACGCGCCCCACGACACACTCACACCTCCCTGAGCAGGTTGGTGGTAGGTGTCGGGAAGGAGAGGGCGAGGAGAAGGAGAAGGTAGAGGGAGGAAGCCTAGAATGACAAGAAAAGAATTTCTGGCCAGAGGAGTTTCAGAGCCACGTCAAGGGCCGAGATTAGAGGTGGAGGTGAGGAAGATGAGCCCCTCTCCCGGGAGGTCTGGGCTGGGGACACCGTCTATCTGAGCGGAGCAGGGAGTGGCCACATGGACATGGGCCAGTTTCATGGCTAGAAAAAATTCTAATGAGCCAGAGAACATAAAATAAAAAGTTCCTTCTCCCTCCCCAGATGTCACTCTCTAAAGGTAACTGGTTAGTGGTGTGCTACGCACGCTTCTGAGCAATGACATTTGTCAAAAATGAGATCTATGCTTGATTCCACTCAATGTATATAAATACGCACACATCCTATATGTCAGTATAGTTCTTGGCCATTCTTTACAGTGGCTGCATTGCATCCCATTCAATAGCTTTATTATAATGTAAGAGTTTTGGGGGCCACATCCTACATGCTCATTTCTGTCTCAAGGGGGGACATCAAGACACGAGGAAGATGTGATCTCTGTGCTCTAGATGCTCACAGGAAGAGTACAGGAGAAAGACATGTGAAAGAGTCATCGTATGGCAATGTGTTGTAAGAGTTATTTACAAAATGCCGTGGGAGTACAAACACATTTTCAAACGGAAAGAGACCCTTTATCTTTCTTCCAAATAAGCCACTGATCAGGGTTTATAATAAAATCTCCCCCTGAAGCCTGCAGATAAAGTATCAGAAGTTAATCTTCCAGTTAATCTCTTTTCTCTTATTTCTCTGTCCACAACCATGGGGGGGGGGGGCAGGGGGAGGAGGGTACAGCTAAAGAAACGGGAGCTGGGGGTCTCTGGCCACTTCATCAAGCTGGAGACAATGCTCTTATTGTGGGAGCAATGTTTTCCCTGAGTCTGTAAAACGTCGCCCCCACACCGCGGAGAAGTGGCTGAAAATGCTATAGATCATCAAGGCGGCGACAGACAGACCGTGCCAAGCTTGGGCCTCGGGGACGAGGGGGAGGATGAATAGAGGGGAGCAGAAGGGGGAGAAGAGGGAAGAAAAAGGGGAGTCGAAAGTACAACAGGGAAAAGAAGACGGAGAGAAAGGGGGAAGAGGAAGCCAGGACGACGTACCTGTGTGCGCATGCGCATCGCACGAGGTGGGGGCGGGGCAAAGTTAAAAGCAGTTTCTTTTGCGGGTTTGATATCAGTTCTCATTCAGTTTTCCTAACTGATGGTGGAGAGGTTGATCTTAATTGGTGATATGTAAAAGTCAGAATTCATGGCTCTGAGACATTTTGAGTAAAAGAATCATAAAAAACAAAACAAACCTGGGAGCTTTCAGCCTCATTTACCTAGTATAATGCTTTCAATACAGAAGGCATCAGTAAAAAATGTCAGGAATGGCCTTCCTGCTAAGCTGTGACAAATGATACAGCCTGTTCAGTCCCCTCCATTGTTCTCCGTCCTCCTCCCAGGACAAGGGGAGCTAGGAGGTTCCTCTCCAGGAGGAGACGGGACAGCCAGCCCTAGAAAGAGGTAGGATCCATCAGGTCTTCCAGAAAGAGAAACTTGGTGGAGGCAGACAGGAATTCTATTAAACACAGAAATGCTGAGTAGAAAGAGAACTCGATCTCTGCTTGAAGACAACTATATTTGGTTTTCTCCAAACCCTTTAGGCCGAAAACACAAATGAACTGGCAGTCTACTTGTAAATGAATAATAGAAAAAACAGGATTAGCATTAGTATATTAAAGTTCTTGGAACAAGTGGATGCCCATCTTTTTCTGTGCTTCTCATAACCATTGTGGACATCAGTGGCCTTTTTAAACTTCATATTGACATCCAGAAGAATTTGATGTATATAACTGCAAATAAATTTTAAAAAGTCATAATAATTAAAAAGAAGTTTGGTGCAAATATAGAACTACAATTAATCTCTTCTCTTACCAAGTTAGAACAGAGAAGTTCTTACAAGAGTCCCTTCTGCAACAAAAACACGGCAGGAAACTTAATTTTCTCTTGATTTGTTAAAGATTTATTTATTTATTATTTTTAATGTTTTATTTATTTCTGAGAGAGAGAGAGAGAGAGAGACAGCATGAACAGGGGAGGGTCAGAGAGAGAGGGAGATACAGAATCTGAAAGAGGCTCCAGGCTCTGAGCTGTCAGCACAGAGCCCGATGTAGGGCTCGAACCCACTAACTGGGAGATTATGACCTGAGCTGAAGTTGGACGCTTAACTGACTGAGCCACCCAGACACCCCTAAATATTTATTTTAAAAATTGTGTTTAGAGTTTTCAAATTACACTGACAACATTCTCATATGTAAAAGTTCTTCTTAAAATAAGAAACACGGACACGTGCTCATTTAGAAGTCGTGCTCACACTGAGATAGCTTTCCATACTTATCTGAAACCCACCATGGCTTTTTTTTCTGTACTCTTCAATCCCAGCATCATTTCTAACAACCAAAAAAGAATAAAGCATTTCTAGGATAATCTAAGTGCTCACTGAACATGCATCAACGTAAAGTATGTTGAAAATCTTCACAATGGGCAACCAGAGAATTTGCCAGAACCATCTGGAGTAAAGCACAGCACCGGCATCCCAGTGGGTGCTGATGAGATAGGAAAGATAGGTTTATCAAACACTTCCTCCAGCAGGAGACCCCCAGTCACCCTACTTTTCTCCAACAATCTTTTTAGGTCTTCCTCCTCACTGGGTTAACTATATACAGCATTATTTTCTTGCCATTGTATTATCATCACCGAGATGAACTTTGCCAACTTTGTTGGGGGTGGGTGGGGAGGAGCAGAGACAGGGTGAGAGATGGGGAGAATGAGGAGAGGGGAGCAGAAGGGGGAAAAGAGAAGAGGGAAGAAAAAGGGGAGTAAAAAGGGGAGCTATGTTTTCCCGGAGTCTATATAACTTCTCCCCCACACCATGGAGAACCATGCTGAGAATGCAATATAGTTCTCCAGACCCAAGCCAGGGAAGGAAGCAGACAGATACAATTAGATGTGGCTGTAATCCTTAAGGAGTAAAACAGCAAAGGGATGTGATGTCTTGGCAAAGCTTTAAGTACCTGAAAATGAGAACTGATTCATCTCAATTATAATCACAGTACTGCTGGTGTAATTTGAAACATGGCAATTAAGGAAAATTAAATAAAGCCCAAAGGATTTTGTATATGGGAAAGAAAATAAAATAAAAGATCAGTAAAATAAATTTATGTGATTAGATCACCTGAAATTTAACACCTCCTCACTGCTATTTACTATTATTAGTAGTATTATGTTTATGTTTATTGCTAGGCACAGAGCTCACTGATTTACATGCAATATCTTACTTAATCTTCACAGCAACCCCAGGAGGCAGGCCTGATTATTAGACCCATTTTACTACAAGTTTAGAAAATTTCAATTGTTTCCCAAGGTCACACAGAGAGGGAGTGACTCAGTCACATTCAAACTAGGATCAGCTGATTTACAGCCTGGGTAGGGACACCCGGCCCTACTGCTTCCAAGGCTTTCATCCTTAATGCGGTATCTTTATAAACAGTAGATGTTTGCTGCTGACTTCTTCTGGGGACTTAATGTGGTTTTTATTAGGTTTGAGGTAGGAGCCTCCCAAAGACAAAAACTCTCATTGACCTGGCGCTTACAACGTTCCGGGATTGTCACATACTGTATATCCGTATCAGTATCAGTCCATTTAGACGTCAAGCCTACCTCCTTCATGTGCTCGTCAACACACATCCCAGACAGGCTTTTTCAGCCTCCAAGCACGCCGGCTTTCAACCATCCAGCAGGTGACTTCAAACCTTGGCTCACGCCTTCCTGTCTCATTTAGTTCACAAGTTCTCTTTCTTCCTTCTCAGCTCGTGCATGGTTCTCTGCTCCTGCAAAGCGCGCCCCCTTCCCTTGCCAGGCACAGGTCATTTCATTCCTCTTTATGCCCTGACTCTTCTGTAGCTCTCCCCCTAGGAACACTCTCCTCTACAAAACAGTCCCGTGAATCCTCACAAATGAATTCTTCCGTACCTTCTAGTACCACACTACTCTTGAATATACTAAACAAACTTTACATGATGGACAGCCTAGAAAGCAGAGCATTTAAAAACTATGCAATTGGTTGGGGCGCCTGGGTGGTTCTGTTGGTTAAGCATCCGACTCTTGACTTTGGCTGGGGTCATGATCTCGCAGTTGTGAGATTGAGCCCCACGTCAGACTCTGTGCTGAGTGCTGAGTCTGCTTGGGATTCTTTCTCTCCCTCTCTCTACTCTCCCCAGCTTGTGCTCGCTCGCTCTCTCTCGAAATAAACAGACATTAAAAAAAATATAGAATTGGAAATTGCTATAAAATGAAGATCAATCTGAAATGGAGAGAGAAATAGCAGCTCTGACAGCATGGCCTTTGCTACAGGAGACGCTGACGGGCGGAAATGGAATGTGGTATGTAAGGTGCGGGACCTGCAGAGGAAGCTTTCCTTGTAATTGTGGACAGTGATTGTGAGGGGTGTTTGCCTCATATGGGAGCATGTAAGTACTAAGCTTATGAGAGTCACTTCTAGCATGTTCTTTTGCATAACAGTGTGCGTGTATTTCTATCATCGCGGCTCTGATTTCCTTTACAGAGCTCTGCACATCACTTCAATACACTGATGGCTTAAAGGCCTTCACTCAACATCAAAATGCATGTGATTTCTGCAACAAAAACATTTCCTGTTCACAAATCAAATCACCACCCATACTTCACTCTTAACTCTAGAGAACCAGACACTACAAAGTAAGATTCCAAATAAGGGCCCATTAAAACAGATACACAATTTGGGGCGCTGGGTGGCTCAGTTGGTTCTGCATCCGACTTCAGCTCATGTCACGATCTCACAGTTCCTGGGTTTGAGCCCTGCATCGCGTTCTCTGCTGTCAGCACAGAGCCTGCTTTGGATCCTCTGTCCCCCCCCCATCTCCCTGCTCCTCCCTCTCTCTCTCAAATATAAACATTAAAAAAATTAAGAAAAAAACCCAGAAACACAGTTTTGCCACATACAAAGCACAGGTCATTGTAGTCATGTATTGGACAGTAATTAACTATATGACTTATTTAATGAGTTGGAATACTTTCTAGTCTCTTTGACTGAGACAGGAACTATAATATAGGTAATTCTCATAGGAATTGAGTAATTACATGACTTACTTAATGAGCTGGAACACTTTCTAGTCCTTCTTACTGAGGCAGCAACTATAATAAAGGTAATTCTCATGGCAACTGAGAACTCACGTCCCATCTACCACTGAGTCACCCAGTTTCATAATGACCCTCAAGGTCAAGCTGTTCTATTTGACAACTCAACGCAGGGAGGCTGTATATGGTAAAATAAAGAGTCTGCACAAGGACTGATCTCTATGGGCAGTTTTTCAAGGCGGATGAATGTGATTATACTTGGGCGGCATTAGGCAGCCTGCTGCTAAATATGGAGATGCGCATCGGCTTAACTGTTCCGTCCATTGTACCAAACACAATGAGTGGCCCTAAGGACATATATTATCGCTTCTCTGGCTATACTGTTGTTGACCTCATCGCAGTAAAATCTGAACCAGAAGTTAGCTATTGATACAGAAACATCTCCAAGCTACGGGCTTGGAGATGTGCAGGGAGGCAGAGGGTACAAAAGGGGGTGCAGGTGGGCCACCATGATGTTCCATTTTCCAGAAACCTGACTTTCCCAGAATGCTGGGCCGCTTGAATGGGGAACACATCCAGAGATTTCCTTCTGTCGTACTGGAGGCCTGGTCTCAATTCGTGCCCACGGAGTGCAATGTGTGGTTTAGGGGAAACTAATTATTTTCCTCTCCTAAATCGAACACACACTGTCCATGGCCATGGCCATCTTGCTACTGAGAACTGAGGAGGAGGGAGGGAGACAGACCTCCTAGGATGAGACTGCCATAAGTGAACTGTCGAGAGTGTGTAGAATGAATTTCGATAGCAGCACATTTACAAGCTGAACAGAGCACACGACACGCTCCTTGTAGCAGACGCAGTTCCCATCTGCTGCAAACCTGCTTTCCCGGCAGATTTATATGAGCACAGAGCACGACATGAGCGGAAGGGCGGCGGATTCCTCGAAGGCCTCAGCTCCAGATGCTGCGCGGGAACCACAGGGCAGGCAGCCCGGGGCCCGTACCCTGGATGGTTTCTGGCCTCGCTGAGACCCCGCTGCCTCAGCTCGCAGGAGGGGCAATGCAACGACCCAGGCCTTGTCTTCATTCGGGAGGTTCAAGGACGAGGCCCGTCCGAGGAGCCCTGCACAGGGTGCCCAGTGCACACTGGCGGGTTGCAGCGGCTCATGTATGGCCTTCTGTGTGGCCGCTTCCTCCTCAAGAGAGCAGGGAAGTAGCTAGATTGGAACCTCTTTTGGTTCCAATGCAAATTAATTACCTGCACAGATAAATTACAATAAAAACTGCCACCACCTTTCTCTGCCACAGGTATCCAAGGCCCGCAGGAAGGCTGACGTACTCGAGCAGCTTGTATTAACCATCATTTTGGGGACAGGGTCTGAAGACAGGGGAGACATGCATACAAAGTCCCCAGGACACGCGGAAGTTTCCGGAACCCCGGCCCTCTCACTTGCTATGTCCGTCCCAAACAATAAATCCTGCCTCTCCCACCTGTCTTGACACTGATCCCTCCTCTCTCCCAACCCTGCCTTGGCCTTGGTTATCTCCCACGTGCCTACTGCGTGGACATCTTAACCAATCCCTCTATGGGGCTCTGACCTCCCCAACGTCTGAGAATCAAGCCAGTGTGATCTTTCTAGAACTCACACTTGATGTACGCTTCCTGGATAAAGCCCCTCAATGGCTTCCCGAAGCCTTCAGCATAGATGGGGGCCCTTCAAGGCCTGCATCCCTGCCTATCTTTCTAGATTCCTCTTTTACCCACGTTCCTGTTTCCCCCTCCTTTCCCTTACCCCCAACACACAGGCACTCAGTCCTGGTGCTTTCGGGAATGTTCCCTGTCCATTCCCTGTCGCCTGGCTTCACTGTCTTTACACATTCTATTTTCCCTAGCAAGGTGGCCCCTCCTCCTGTCAAACCCAGGCTAAGATTCTTCCCAAGAATCCTGCTCCATCCTTTCTACCGCTTGAGGCTCAGATGTTCCCCCTGGACATCTGCACGTAGAATTCCCTGAGAAAAGAGGCGTGCGTCCTTCACAGGCATGTCAGAAGGCCCTCGTAGTTCCTGCTCTCCCTCAAAACTGATGTCGACAATTTGCAGGTGTTACCCCTTAACTGTCCCCAGCCCTGAAAGTCTGCGGAATAAGGGCAGTGAATTCCGGACACCAAGTGTGTCTGCTAACTGGGCGAAGGCAAGCCAGGAAGGCAAGGGTTAAGGAGCCAGGCTGCTCTCAAACTCCCTAAGGCTGCAGTTGTATTGAATTGTAACCCTACCCGGCATTCCTCTTCTGCCTCCTCCCCTCCCTTTGTCCCCAGACGGGGATTTTTACCAGCAACCACTTGAAGATGCAATTCATTTTCAGCTCTCTCCCCACCCACCCAACTCCCCGCTTAGCACAAGAAAAGAAACACTCCCCTCATCAAAAGTAGATTAACTCACACCCTCTTCTCTATCTGCATTTGCATGGGGAACACCCTTTCCGAGGCTACAAACAGACCCCTGGGCTGCGTGATTTATCCACTGCTTTATGGAAAACTAGACAAAAGCCTTGTCTTTTCAGCAATTCTGTCTTTGCAGGGCTGCTGCTCGGGGCCAGGGCTGGGGCGCCCCTCCCGCCTCATCTCCCACTTAAAGCTTCTGAAAGGTTAACAGCATAACTTGAAGCCCCATTTGACAAGTGAAGGAACACTTGTAATGTTTCTTGTGGATCCAAAGAGAGAAAAAAGGTTTGTTTCAGAAGAAAATATTTTAAAGCGCAGTTGAAAGGAATGGCTTGTTCTGCCTCTTTCCAACACACACACACACACACACACACACACACACACACACACACGCACAATATCCTTCAGGCAGCTTGCAGAGAAAATTGAGGAATAATTTGCCTCAATGTGATTTTGATTTTGCTGTTTGCCATTCGAGAAACCACAGATGTAGGCTGCAGCCTCTTTCTTTCAGGGGCCTACGTTAGGGAAGACGAGGTGTCCAGCACAAGAATTATTATGGATCCTTTTCCATTCGTTTAACAAAACGAGAATCTTAATATTTGGAACAAGCGTTCCATTTTGCTTTGGGTTGCACAGATGCTTACATTTCCTCATCACGTCTTTATTATGTGCCTCATACCTCCCCTTGCAGAGTAAGGATGACATGCACGTTTCAGGAAATGTCATCTCACTGTTGTTACTGGATCAGTTATTGTACAAGAATCTTCCCTAAGTATTAGAAGTTAATTGTAATTAATGAAATTCTGACACGTGCTTCAGCATGAGTGAACCCTGGCAACATTATGCAAAGGGAAAAGAGTCAAGACACAGAAGGGCCACTGTGGTTTAAATTCATAGCCAGAAAGTAGAGTGGAGGTTGCCAGGGGCCACGGGTAGGGGAAAATGGGGAGCTATTGTTGAATGGATACAGAATTTCTGTCTGGAATATTTAAAAAAAAAAAAAAAGCTCTAGAAACGAGTTGTGGTAATGATGGCACAACATTATGAATGTGCTTAATGCCGCCGAATTGTACACTTAAAAATGGCTCAAATGGCAAATTTCATGCTATGGTTATTTTACAACAGCAGAAGACATTTAAAAAGTCAATTATTCTAATTAGAAAAGGACTTTGTTCATGAAGGCCAGCCGTCACATGATATAGTTTAGATACTCTAACAAACATAAGGGAAATCGTTTCTTATTCGGGCACATGAGTAAGGACTTTGGTTATGCCCTCAGCTCTAAGTCACAAGTAAAATCCAGCAGGGTCACCGAGGTGAGTTCTAGATGGCCTTCACATTAGTCAGTCTCCTAAAGAGTTCTTACCTTTGGCTCCTTAGTGCCTCGCATCCACCCCACCCCTCCCTTTGCTATGGGTGAGGAGGCTAAATAATTAAGCTTTTTTTAAACATGGAGGGTAAATAGGCTCTTCGAGTTTGGAGCCTTTCCTGGGGTAAAGACACAGGAGATTCTGTTGGGCGTTTAAAATCATCTATTTTGGCTGCTCAAAGGACTGACTTATTTCCTGGTTACATTCTTGAGAGCTGAGGCTGGAGATGAGATCTCCAGTCAACTTTAGATTTCAGCTTTTTGAATTCAAGTCATTTATAGAGGATGAAGCTGAGGTCAGGCTGGTGGGTCGCCCATGGGCGCACAGCTATGGGCCCAGGGCCCAGGCCGACGGCCGACACTGGCCATGTTACAACAATCTCGGTTTGACCTAGCTCAGATCAAAATTCTGAAAATTATTTCCTTCTACCGTTGCAGCCCTTTATATTGGAAATGAATCCCAGCTTCATGTAAATATGTCAGGTAAACTAAAAATCACAAGTATAACCTATCTTTTTTTTTGACCTATCCTTTTTAGGCTGCAGTTAGAATAATTTTCTGCAATAACCTCCTAACATAGATTACCAAACACAACAATTGGGGACACTTCAAAATCTACCAGAAATGACTGGCCTTTCCAAATAATACCAATTATATTAATAATCATGTAATAACTCTCATTTGAGTGCTTCCTAGGTGTCTCTCATTTTGATAAGCATTTTACCTGGCGAGCCTTACTTTCACAACAACCCTATTATTACCATTTCACAGGAGAAAAAACCAGAGACGTAGCAAAGTTCAGTAACTTGCCCAACATCACACAGGAAAACAGCAGAGTCAGGATTTGGATTCAGTCCTCAGATTTCAGCTTTTTATCATTTTGTTATCTTTCACGGGGCAGGGGGAGTGGTAATTTGTGCTGTCTTTAAAGTGGGAACTTTCGGTTTATAACAAGGGAAGAAAATTCCCTTTAGGACTGGGGACCTCCATCCCCATTGCTGTTTAGAATCTGGAGAGCTTTAGAAAAACCGAGGCCATCTACAGGGAAATGGATTTCATTGGCCCAGAGTGTAGCTTCAGACAAGAAAAGTAACCACTCTACAAGTGATACTAAGTGCAACCTCTACTTTAGAAAATTCCCTATTTTGAAGCTGCTCCTCCTAACTAGATTTTCTTAGGTGATAGCTTTTAATTGCTCAAATAATAGCCCCTTTGAACCTGTTTATGAGGCTTACTATCCTTGGTATAAATCTAGCTGATGACCACTTAATTGCGCCTTCCTCGTAAGGTATCTTTATTATGTTTTACTTTTTCTTACTTTTGAAGTAGGAGTTTCCTTCTAGTGGATCTTCTTACTAAAAGTCATTTTTGAACATTCTAGATAAGTTTGAATATTAAGTAAATTCATACATTTAATCAGTAACCTTCTTTACCTTATTATTATTCTTTTTTTTTTTTCAAATTAGGACAGAAACTTCCAAGCCCACTCCAGCTTCAGAACGGGAGTTGGGAAAAAAGATTCCAGAGAACCAACCAGACTATGATCGCATGTGGACTAGCCCAGACACGCTCTCTGGTCTTGCAGGAGACCCTCCAAAGCCTACCTATATCTGTGCTGGAGGGAAAGGGCAATTTCACAGGTTATGTTAGACTTGTCCCAAGAAGTTGCCAAAGAGGGGTCTCTAACTGTTGCCACCTCCCCTCCGTGTTACCCCTCTGGTCACACCTAAACATGTGGTGGCTAGACACAGAAGACACAAGCTCTTCTTCTTACATGTGTCCAGGTCAGTTTTCTCCCCGCCATTGGCCAAGATACTGGCAACCGGGCAATAAAAGTGATAGGTTTCCAGAAAACTTAATCGACAAGTATCTGTGAGTGTGAGAACTCTCCTTAATTGGAATGTAAGGGGTACTCGATAAATCTTGTTTTTTTTTTCCAGTTGTTTCTAAACGAAATGGCTGCGAGACAGGACCCCAATGCAGTCTTGGCTCTGCCAATACTTAGCGTCCGGGGCTGGGTTTGAACAGCTATCAGCTGTCGCGTGTTTGCGTGGTCCCTGGACGGCGCCAAGTATCTCACAGGCCTCCCCTCATATAATCCGCACAACGTCCTATGAAGGACACCGTATTGCTTTCATTTTAGGATGAAGAGACTACAGGTTACGGAAGATAAGTCAGGGCTTCAGATGAAAGGTAGGGACGACGAGGATTTGCATCCAGCTGGGGGGGGCCACCTGGCTCTCCACATCTCCATTTCCTCAGCTATAAAAATGATGGGGGGAGACCCGGATACGTCATTCAGCAGGTTTTTACAGATGGTCTAGTCAGTGTCAGAGGCAGTGCTGAGGGCTGGGAATGGAAACCTACCAGCACACCTCATCTCTTGCAGAATCTGTCATCAGACCTCACAGAGTTACTTTCTCTGGAATTTTCTCTGGAATTTGGTGTGATTTTGCTTAATCAAAAATACTACAGAAGTGAAAAACAGTTTAAGTGTCCATCATCAGATGGATGGACAAATAAAATGTCTATGTAGACAGTGGAATATTATATAACAGGAAAAAGGAAGAAAACTCTGACACATACTGTACATAATAAAGATAAACCTGGAAGATATGATGTGAAATGAGATAAACAGTCACAAAGGGACCAGTACTGTATGGTCCCGCTTCTATGGGGTACCTAGAGCATCAAATTCATAGAGATAGAAAATAGAATGGGGGTTGCCTGAGGCGGAGGAACAGGGGAATGGGGAGCTACTGTTTAAGGGGTACACAGTTTCAGTTGATAGAAAAGTTCCAGGATGGGGG
>NW_024080817.1:1657807-1820788 GCF_003009895.1 Hyaena hyaena | reverse complement strand
TTGTCAAATTAGTTTCCACATAACACTCAGTGCTCATCCCCACAAGTGTCCTCCTCCATGCCCATCCCCCCTCCCCCCCACATCCATCAGTCCTCATTGGGAAGACATTTCTGACCGTGGTAAATTTCTCCCAAGTGAAGGCTGGTTTGTTGAGAATATAATTTCCTGAATTCTATAATTTTCTACCCACTCACTATAATTGAATATTCAAGATGGCACACATCCAAAAGGCAGCATGATTCCAACCCAACTGAACAGGACCTGTTTTAGCAAATCTTCAATAGAATTTTGCCCACAGGCGGTCTTTGAAATATATGAGCAGCTCTTCAGCAGACCAGCAATAATAGCTACTCGATCACTTGAGTTAACTCAAGTTTTTGAAATGCCTTTTCATTAAAAATCAAAATGTTGCCTTAAATGAAAAGCCTAATAGGATGGGAAGGGACCTTTCCATTGCAGGTATTTCTGGAAGTGCTTGATCATGCGGAAGAAATGACTGCACTCAGTTAAGGCTGCGGAAAGGACAATTTCTATTTGCTTCTCCTCTCCCCAATTACACCGTAAGGCTGTGCTTTCATTTATTATGTTAACTGTATCTTCAAGTGTGGGTGACAACACCATCTAATTTTAACATCAGAAACACACTAACATTTACTCTTTAAATCTCCTGTGTGTCCTCAGAGTTTCATCGACAGCAACGGCTATAGTTGGTGCGAGAACACTTGACTAGGGGCACCTGGGTGGCTGAGTTGGTTAAGTATCTGACTTCGGCTCACGTCATGATCCCACGGTCTGTGAATTCGAGCCCCGCATCAGGCTCTGTGCTGACAGTGCAGAGCCTGGAGCCTGCTTCGGATTCTGTGTCTCCTCTCTCTGCCCCTCCCCCTTTCATGCTCTGTCTCTCTTGCTCTCAAAAATAAATTAAAAAACAAAAGAGAACATTTGACCTAACTGTGCAAATTCTTTTAATAAAAGAAAAAGTTCCTCCAACTCTTTGTGGTTATAAGTAATCACATTTGTTGGTTTGAGATTAGGGTGAAAAAAAAATCTCTTTTAGTTTCCAGAAATATGAATGAACTCTCAAACCGCTCAGAGAACTCCAAATTCTTTCAGACCATTTTTTCTTGGAAGGTGGAAATGAAAAGAGCCTTAAGGATATTTGTCATAGTTTTTATTAGTCTCATTTAAGATAAATGGAAGACCATGTGTTTTGACAACAGAAATACTGTTCTTACTCGGAGCTGAGGGGTGGGGTGTGGAGACTTACTTGTATAGGACATAATAATTCAAAGAATTACGTACTGTCAGTTCTGCTATAACATTTGTCTTAAACATGAATTTGTTTCCATGTGATTAATTTACTAAGGAACAATTTGAACCTAATTCAAATATCCTAACTTTGCCTTTGCTTATGCAGGATTTCATCCCCGAGAAACACTAGGTGGATGCAGAAAACGGCCCCAGTTCTGGAGAGCAGCACAGGACACAAAAACACGTGCACTCACCTCGAATGCCTACAGCGAGCTCAGTGCATCTGCGCACGTGGTGTGCGCTACACTCACCCAAGTCGGGTGACCTTACTTCAAAATAACCCCTTGGGTGCCTGGAAGGCTCAGTGGGTTAAGAGTCCGACTCTGGCTCAGGTCATGATCTCATGGTTTGTGAGTTCGAGCCCCACATTGGCCTCTGTGCTGACAGCTCAAAGCCTGGAGCCTGCTTTGGATTCTGTGTCTCCCTCTCTCTCTCTGCCCCTCCCTGACTCATGCTCGCTCTCTTTCTCTGTCTCAAAAATAAATAAACATTTTAAAAAAGTTCAAAATAACCCCTAAACTGCAACCCTGTAGATGGTTTCCTCTCTCTTTAATTTTCCTCTTAGCTTATCTTGTATTTTCCCTCTCCGTTCTCGGTTCTTTTTCTTCTTTATTGTTCTTTTTTCTCACTCTTTCTCTCCTGCTCCCTTGTTCTCTTTCTCTCCTATAGAGGGTGGCAGGTGTGGCAACCAGGTGGCTTCCAGGAGCAACTTCAAGGTCAGGTTTACTAAGTTGGCATGTATTTCTTAACCATTTAACAAGTCTAAAACCGTGTCTCTATTTTTCTCAGATTCCTATTTTTTTTTTATGTATCACTGATGAGGTTTTCGAGTGTTGCGCTCAAAATTCATTTTTCCTAGAAGTCCTACCGCCCCCCCCCCCCCCCCCCCCCCCCCCCCCCCCCCCCCCCCCAATGTGATTTTGCACAGTGAAGGATTTTTAGGAATACGTGTGTCCTATGTCACGTTATAGTAGTAAGGGGACCGGACTCTGGAGTGAAACTGGGTTTTAGTTCCAGCTCTACTGCTGTCTATGTGGCCGCATATAACCCACTTTACCCTTTCTCCATTCAATATTCTTGTGCTAAAACACGGAAATTATACGAATATCCACATGATGGGGTTATGAGTGAGGATAGGGCTTAAGCCAGTGCCTGACATATGGTAAGTCCTTAAATATTACCTGCTGTTAATGCTTAGTTTTTAGTGTTTTTGTTGTTGTTATCAAGGCACATATTTGGAAAATTTACAAGTGTCAGGGCACCTGGGTACCTCAGTCGCTAAGTATCTCACTTCGGCTCAGGTCATGATCTCACGGTTCTTGAGTTCGAGTCCCATATGGGGTGAACACAAGTCCTGCTTTGGGTAAAACACGAGCCCCACCTCTCTCTCTCTCTCTCTCTGCCCCTTGCTCACTTGTGCCCTCTCTCTCCCCCAACCCCCCCAAATTTACAAGTGTTAGATACATAGTATGTTTACAGCTGTTGGGAACCAGTGAGGTCATACAGCTGGAGGTGTCACATGGGTGATGTCACAGTCTGCCATGCTCCCAAGTGAATCTGATCAATAGACATTTTCAATAATGTTCCTAAGTGTTGACTCAAGATCTAACCATAAAGAGAAGAATGAGCAGCAGCCACTGAGCGCACATGAGCCCTGGGGGAGAGCCGACAGCTACTGTTGTATAGCAACTCGGCAAACTTTTACTCACTTTGCTTTTACCGAATGCTGTCCGCCTTGGACATTTCACTGTTAACACCTTCTGATGGATCACTAATCGATGGCCCATTCAAAATGGTCAAACTCATCAGGACTGGGAAAAAGCGAAAACCCAGGTCCCTGTCCTCCTTCCCACATTAAATTACAATGGGTGGAAGAGAAGAACGCTCAAAATCACTGCACTGAGTGGCGGTGCCTGGATGGCTCAGTCGATTAAGCGTCCGACTTCGGCTCAGGTCATGATCTCACAGTCTGTGGGTTCAAGCCCCATGTCGGGCTCTGTGCTGACAGCTAGCTCAGAGCCTGGAGCCTGCTTCAGATTCTGTAGCTCCCTCTCTCTGTGACCCTCCCCTGCTCATGCTGTCTCTCTCTCTCTCTCTCAAAAATAAATTAAAACATTACAAAAAATTCAAAATCACTGCACTGAAATTGAAGAAGACACAAATAAATGGAAGGATATTCCTTGCCCATGAGTTGGAAGAATTAGTATTGTTAAACTGTCCATATTACCTAAAGCAATCTAGAGATTCACTGCAATCCCGATCAAAATTCCAGCGGCATTTTTCATAGAACAAATAATTCTAAAATGTGTGTGAAACCACAAAGGAGCCCAAATAGCCAAACCAATCTTGAGAAGGAAAAAAACAAGCCAGAGGTATCACAAGGCCTGATATCAAACCATACTACAAAGTGATTGTAATAAAAACAGTAGAGTATGGTAATCAAAACAGGCACAGTTCCACGGAGCAGAATACAGAGCCCAGAAATAAAGCCTACATATATATGGTTAATTCACTTACAAAAAGGAGGCAAGTATATATGGTAGGGGAAAAGACACCTCTCCAACAGGCACTTTGGGAACAGATAACCACATGCAAAAGAAAGAAACTAGACCACCTTCTTATACCGTATATAACAATTAGCTCAAAATGGATTAAAGACCTGAATATAAGACTTAGAAGAAAACATAAGTGATAAGCTCCTTGACTTTAGTCTTAGTCATGTTTTTTTGGATCTGTCCCTTCAGATAAGGGCAACCAAAGCAAAAAAATAAGATAAAACAAAAACTAAAACCAAATGGAACTAGATCAGACTAAAAGCTTCTGGAAAGGAAAAGAAACCATTAACAAAGTGAAAAGGCAATGTACTGAATGGGACAAATAGTTGCAAATGACATATCTAATAAGGGGTTAATACCTAAATATATAAGGAATTCCTACAACTCAATAATACAAAGCCAAACAATCTGATTAAAAAAAAAAAAATGGGCAGAGGATCTGAATAGATATTTTTCCAAGAAGACAAACAGAGGGCCAACAGGCACATGAAAAGATGCTCAACATCACTAATCATCAGGGAAATGCGAATCCAAACCTCAATGAGAGAGCATCTCATACCTGTCAGAATGGCTAGTATAAAAAAGACAAGAAATAACAAGTGTTGGCAAGGATGTGGATACAAGGGAACCATCATACATGACGGGAATGCAAATTGGTGCAGCCACTGTGGAAAACAGTATAGAGTTTCCTCAAAAAATTAAAACTAGAACTACCCTATGATCCAGCAATTCCACTTCTGTGTGTCTATCCAAAGAAAATGAAAACATGAATTTTTTTTTCTATTTATTTCTAGGAGAGAGAGAGAGACAGCATGAGCAGGGGAGGGTCAGAGAGAGAGGGAGTCACAGACTGAAACAGGCTCCAGGCTCTGAGCTGGCAGTCAGCACAGAGCCCGACGCGGGGCTTGAACCCACGAACCGCGAGATCATGACCTAAGCGAAAGTCGGACGCTTAACCGACTAAGCCACCCAGGCGCCCCATGAAAACATGAATTTAAGAAGACATCCGCACTATGTTCATTGCAGCATTGTTTACAATAGCCTAGATATGGAAACAACTGAACCACCATTGATAAGTGAATGGATAAAGAGGAAGTGGTATACACACACACACACACACACACACACACACACAATGATATACTACTCAGCCAGAAAAAAGAATGAGATCTTGCCATTTGCGGACCTTGAGGGTATTATACTAAGTGAAAGAAGTCAGTCGGAGAAAGACAAGTACCACACGATTTCACGTTTAGAAGTGGAATCTAAAACACAAAACAAAACCAAGTCAAACCAGGACTCACAGGCCCAGAGAACCAATGGGGTTCAGGGTGGGGTGCGAAATGGGCGAAGGGGATTAAGAGGTACACGCTCCCAGTTACGAAATAAATAAATAAATTGACGAGGATGTAATGGACAGTACGGGGAATCCAGTCCATAATACTGCATTAACTTGGTGTGCTGCCAGATGGTAAATGCCCTTACTGTGGGGATGGGGTCACAAGATATACAAATGCCAAGTCACTATGTTGTGCACGTGAATCTAACAGAATACTGTAGGTCAATTATGCTTCGATTAAAAAAAAAAGCAGCGGAAATAAAATCACTGTGTTCCCACCTTCTAAGCTGGTGTCATTGTTGAAGGGGCAAGAGAGGAGGAGATCGGGTAGTGAAGAAGGGGACAGGTCAACAAGAGCAACACAGCAACAATCATAAAAAGATATGGAAGTGAGGAGTCCAAGTGAGATTTGGGAGGATTATGTACACTGCTCAGATATGGGCTATTTCAGGAAAGCTTCTACACAAGCAGAAAACTATTTAACAGGTTTGCTTCTAAATTATCATAGATCTTAAATGAGTTTAAGAAAGATCTCATTCACCCATTATGATAAAAGCCCTTGGAGGGAAAAACAAATAGAGACATTCAAATAAAAGTACTCCGATGCCACGTAAAAGAAAAAGTACATTAAATTGTGCCAAATCCCACAGTGGAAGTTCTTGATGAAATCCACCCACGTAACAAGCCTTCATCAAAAACGATTCCTGCCAAGTCCTGCACTCCAGCCTTGAACTCGGATTTCCCCCAGTACTGAAAAAACTTTGCACGACCTCATAAAAACTGTCAGAATAATAAATGTTATTTAAACTGGAGGGAAAGTACTCAGTGAGGACATCTGCAAATAAAAAGGTAATAAAGGCCACGACAATTCGCCACTTCTCAAGAGCCTTCTCTCTTGGCTCCAAACCTTTCTCCTCTTCTCCCTTGTCCTAAGCAGGCATGGCTGGCCCAGGGAATGCCTGTCCAGAATCCTGTTTTCATGGCTGAAGAGAGCAGCAGAGCCACGAACTGCCCCTTTCCCACACCGAACAGTCTGGTTTCTCCAACAGGATCCACAGGAAGCCTGACTTCATCAGAAACCACAGCTAAATGGACAGTGTTGTCTCAGAGGACACGGTGGCCCTGGACCAAAGCTAACGCAGACTCCATTCTACCCGAGTCGAAGTCTCTAAGCTAAGTCTCTAGACAGAGCACATGGTGGACAGGCGTTACAGTCTCCCCAGGCCTGGTCAATGGTTTCTTCCCTTCTTTCTTTCCTTCCTTCCTTCTTCCCTCTCTCTTTCATTCTTTCTTTCCTTCTCTCTCTCTCTCTCTCTCTCACACACACACACACACACACACACAGATTTGAGAGAAGGCTTGCTTCCTAAGTGTAAGAAGGTTTTCCCTTCCAAATAAAGTGGCACCTCCAATACTAAATAAATCTCTTTCCCAAGCTACGGTAATGGGCAGAACATCTTTCGGTGCGTTTCACGTCACCAAGCACGTGAAAAGCATCCTTCTCTCCTCCACCTACCCTGCCTCTGTCTACACTGTCACATACTGAACAAAGAGTCCCTGTAGACCGATAAACACAAGAGCCAGGAGGTGGGAGATCAGCATTCTAATCCCTGTCCAGCTACAGCTTTTGAACCATGCCGAATGCTCTCAGACGCTTAGGCTCTTTAGGTCTTCAACATTCAGGGTGTGATTCTCACTTCTTAGCTGTTTAACACAGTGGACACAGGTGCTTGAGAAAAAAATTAGCTCTCTAGAATATGATAGAAAAAACCAAACTGGCGTTACACTCAATATTTTACTCATTTTTTCCACGAAATACCTATGTCCTCAATGTCCCCAAAGATGATATTATGTAGCATCTCTTATAGTTTAAAGGTGACATTTGGAAACAGGGAGTTAACTTCTAATTGAAGACAGCATTATATAACATGAACTATTTAAAAATTTTCCTTAAAGGTTAAAACGGGCCATAAACTGTATCTGGGCACAAATCTTATGAGGCTTTCAAAGGCTTTTTTATAGATCATTTAGGAAGATTAAAGAAACTCCCTACCTATGAAAGTTCCTTCCCAGTCATTGTAAGCTTCCATTAGACATGAAAGAGAGAGACCCTTATTATCTATTTTCCAACTATGGATTTCTATCTTCCACAAATCGTATCATAGGCTATTTTACTTTTAACTTTTAAAACTTGCTTTCTTACTACCTCATTTTACCTGTGAATGCTATTAGGAGCCATATACAGAAACGGAAAGAACAGGTCCACTGTTTCTTCGAGTCAAGATCTCACTTCTCTTTCTTTCCTCTTTTTCTCTCTCTCAAATGTCAAGTGTACAAAATTAGATGACTGGGATGTGGAGCAAAGAAGCAGAGGATGGAGTAGCGATGGTGGGGGGAGGGCGGGGCAAGGGACTCAGAACAAAGGATCTGGGCTGGAGCTCGAGAAACGAAGAACAATGGGAATAAGAACACTAACATTTTTAAACATTTCAGGAAGCAACTAGGAATTCAGAAACGGATTTCTAACTGGCACGGGAAAGGAAAAATACCTATATACTTGGGATTAATACAATCTCTCTACATATGGGAAAGAAAGGCATATAATCTTTGCAATATGTAACCAACGTCTGGGAATTTCTTTTGCCTGAATAAGGTTGGAAAGATCTCTTCTCCCAAAAGAAGCTACTCTGAGGATGTTGGGGACCAGGATGAACAGATCAAAGTACATTGTGTTAATGTCTCTCTCTCTATTTTTATTTATTTTATTTTAAATGTTTATTCTTGAGAGAGAGAGAAAGAAACAGAGTCTGAGTGGGGGAGGGGCAGAGAGAGAGAGGGAGACACAGAACCTGAAACAGGCTCCAGGCTCTGAGCTGTCAGCACAGAGGCCAACGCAGAACTCAAACTCATGAACTGCAAGATCATGACCTAGGTTGAAGTCAGACACTTAACTGATAATAAGCACCCCAAGATTATATTTGTAAGCAACCTCTACACCCAACGTGGGGTGCGAACTCACAACTCCATGATCAAGAACTGTGTGCTCCACCGACTGAGCCAGCCAGGCATCCCTGTGTTAACGTCTCTGAAATCTATGTAGATATCATTGATCTTTTACAAAAATGTTTCCGTTTATAAAAATCCTAAAACAAATCAAAGCCTGACCTGTGGGGATGATGTATGAATGTGGGATACAGAAAAAATGTGCTGCTTACAGGGGGAAATGATGAAGCCACTGGGGATGGCTGTCGAAGCCCAAGAGTTAGATGGGAATCGGTAAAGCAATGTCCAGAAAGTCAGAAAGGTGCTCCTGCCTGGTTGAAAAGTGAGGGACCAGTATCTCTATTAAGTGTTTAGGATTTTTTCCCCCTAGAAATAATTCTTGCTTAGAAGGAGCCAAATCACAAGCTCTGCCCTTTAAGTGTGGTGAGAACTTGCAGGTGGTTAACGAGTAGCCCTTTTCCCATTTTATTATAGTTTATTTATTTTTGAGACAGAGAGAGACAGAGCACGAGTTGGGGAGGGGCAGAGAGAGAGAGAGGGAGACAGAATCTGAAACAGGCTCCAGGCTCTGAGGTGTCAGCACAGAGCCTGATGCGGGGCTCGAACCCACAAACTTTGAGATCATGACCTGAGCTGAAGTTGGATGTTTAACCGACTGAGCCACCCAGGCGCCCCACCCTTTTCCCATTTTAAAATTCTGCGTGTGATAAATGGAGGATATTAGAGAAGTCAGCCACAGAACTGTAACAGTAAGACAGATCAAGGAAAACAGATGGACACTTTATATTTTGAAAGAACCGATTTTCACCATCTTTATTGGGCAGA
Source organism: Hyaena hyaena (assembly GCF_003009895.1). Lineage (NCBI taxonomy): Eukaryota > Metazoa > Chordata > Mammalia > Carnivora > Hyaenidae > Hyaena > Hyaena hyaena. Next base: position 1,811,755 of record NW_024080817.1, on the reverse strand, counting down.
GTTGCGGTTCGTGGAAAAATAATTGGTTATTCTTCATCAAGGAAAGAACAGGATAAAATGAGTTTAACCATTCCGTCAAACCATTCTATGAACACTGATCTCGAGAAACAGAGGGAGTCACCTAGCAGAAGTATGTGAAGAGCGGGCTGTGATAAGAAGTCCTCATCTAAGAGGGTCTGGCTGTTTCTGGGTGGAAAGGGCACAGAAGTGAAAGCACTCTGGTGAATTCTGGAACAAAGCATCATTTACTTCTTCCTGCTTGGATGCCTCCCATGATGTCTGGGACTTTTCTTCCCCAAATGCCCTTCCTTCCACCCTCCTTCTGCACCTTTCCCCTTCCCTGATCATGGGTCACCTCAGATTTTCGGTGGATTCACTGGAAATAATCCAATTGCATTTGAAACACTAATGCTGGAATCGCTGCTTAAAGGTTTTTTTTTTTCTGCTGTAGCAAACAGACTAATCTGTTTATTTTTGCCAAAGTCTTTAGGTAAAACATAGTACAGTAAATGGCGACCACTCTCACCCAGCGAGCTTGGAGGAGGCTGGTAAGGATGCCAGTCCCCTTTTGACTGACCGCTTCCCACGTGCCACATCTTCTTGTACAAGCTCTTCGTGTATTTTCTCATTCTTCTACTACTGCTGTGTGGCGGGTACGATCTATTCGTCTCATTTTAGAGTTAATGAAACACAGGCACAAGTTCAGAGCCTCAAATAGGGGTTGGCAAACGACGACCCCTGGGTCAGGCCTGGCCCTAAAGTTTTTCTGGAAAATCCAAACCCATTCATTGACATAGTGCCTGTGGTACCTTTGAGCTACAGCAGTTGTGAGACCTTAGGGCCCTAATATTTACTATCTGGATCTTTACAGAAAAAAATCCACCAAAAGCCCAGTGTAAAACATGGTTAATTCACTGACGAAAAAAATAAATAAAAGACAAGAATATCTGTAGGCTCGAAATAGAACTTTCACTGAAACTTCCTTAGAAAAAAATTTTCTAGGGGCGCTTGGGTGGCTCAGTCAGTTAAGCATCCGACTTCGGCTAAGGTCATGATCTTGTGGTTCATGAGTTTGATCCCCGCATCGGGCTCTGTGCTGACAGCTCAGAGCCTGGAGCTTGCTTTGGATCTGTGTCTCCCTCTCTCTCTGCCCCTCCCCTGCTCTCACGTTCTCTCTCAAAAATAAACAAACATTAAATTTTTTTTTTAAAAAAGCAGAAAAAAAAAGAAAAAAATATCCTGTCTTCATCAGTCCCTTCTTGTTCAGATCTTACCTAATTCCTCTCACTAAGGTTTAACACCCAGTCTCAGAAAAAACAACAGTTTTCCTGGAATACCAGTTAGGTAACTACTAGCTTCTTTCTAGGTGCGTAAATTTGGACCAGGTGGAAAGATTCCCAAGAAAGAAAAGAAAAAGGACAGACCAAAGAAAGCTTCAACAGCCATGACCTTCCTGAGAGGTTGCAAGAGTTCTGGCAATTTTACAGGTGTTTCTTCTAGAGTACAAATGACATCATTGCTGAAATTAAAAAGAAAATTGGCCTGGTGTCGTCTACATTTGGTATCACATATTGTTTTGGTTGAGCATCAATTGATTTTTCTATTTTTACCGGGAAATTATGTCATTACTATTTTTAGTAGACTGTGTCTGGTTCTGTCATTTATGGAACTCAACACACAATTATGCCTCAGAATTTTCTTCTAAAGCCCTAAGAATGCATGTATTTGGGGCAGAATGTGCTCATCAGCAAATATTCTACTATACTCTGAAACATTTTATATTAAAAGTCTGAAACAGGAAGTGGGCACTAGCAAGGAAAGAACTTGGTATATTAGCAGGCAGCAAAGTGGGTACAGCTTTATAACATAAATTTGCCTTTGAAATATTAATATTTTTAATTATCAATCGACAGTGAGTTAACATCTGAGCTGCTCTAGTAATTTTTACTTTATCCTTAAACACCTATCTATAAATCAGGGCACCTGGGTGGCTCAGTTGGCTAAGCGTCCGACTTTGGCTCGGATCATGATCTCATAGTTTGTGAGTTCGAACCCCACATTGGGTTCTGCACTGACGGTGCAGAGCCTGCTTCGGATTCTCTGTCTCGCTCTTGGCCCCTCTCCTGCCTCCTCCCTCTCTCTCAAAAATAAACAGTAAAAAAATAAAATAAGAAAAGAAAAGCCCTATCTATAAATCAAAGTCAATAACAGAATTTCCAGAGTACATGGTTTGGCCCAGAAAACTGAGCTCAATCCACATGGAGTTGAAGAATTTACGCAAACACGTTTACAAGAAGAGTGAACATAAAGTAGATGCCTGAGACAAGATACAGCCTGCGGTTTTTCTCTTCCCTCCGCCACCTTCCCCCAAACACCAACCAATAGAGAACAGCACTGAACAGAAGCTCCCAAGGTCGCCTGAATGTCTTGGGGACCTTCTACAATCGCTCCATCTGGGCCCTACCCCAGGCCGGGGAAAGCACAGTCTCTGGAGGCGGGACACGGGGCTCAGTCCTGTCTGGGCAGCCCCCAGACGCCAGTAGACAACTGTGATTCAGGAGCAGATAGCCTGATGGACTCAGTCAGGATAAACCTGGCGTCTGCAGGTCAGGGCAGCTGAAGTCATGCTCCGGCACCCATAATGCACTTGGAGCTCTTTGCTGTAGGAGTTGGTACCATAAGGTACTGGCGGGGGATCCGCGGGTCCCATCAGTCTTGTTCTCACACATCACTAGTGCCTTAATGCAAATTACCAGGAGGATTTTTAACACAATGAGTGTGGCCCTAGGGTTCCTCTGAAGTTACGATCTGTTTAATCGCTCGCCCTACTTCTGCGCCTTGGGAGACAACGCACCCCTGATACCTGGCTTTGCTCTTTACTTCGCAAGCCTATTTCTCCTGTGTGACAAACTTTAAAAGCACAAAACCGAACGAAAACGTTCGCCTTACCTCCACGATGCTTTTTAAGTCTTGCACGTAAGTCCTTTCAGTCTCCAGAATTTCCTGAACAACTCTGTCCACATAGAGGAGCTTGGGGCTGGTGGCCGACCCCGCACCCGGCTGGGTGGCCCCGCTGGGCTCCATTCTGCGCTGGGCCCGGGGCTGCCTGTCGCCGCCCGCGTCCGCGTCCTGCGGCCCAGCGGGGCCGTCCCTCTGCAGCTCGCTGCCGGAAAGCGGCCTGGCCGGAATCAGCTCCAGCTTGATGGCCCCGGCTTCCTTATCTTGGTGAAACAAGCCCAAGTGGCTGTTTGAAACTAAGGTCATTCTGCTGCCGAAGGAGCCATGGCTGTCCCTGGAAGAGGCGGAAGACGACGTGGAGCCGAAGCTGACGGGGCGGTCGCTGTCAGAGAGCTCCATGGCCTTTGGTTCCTGGCAGCGGGAATGCCTGGCTGTGCTCTTGGGATCTGGAATGTCTGTTACAGCTGATGGCACTTCAAGACGTAACTGGGGCACATCTATAGTCGTTGGGGTGGGGGGGGGGGAGGAACAAAAGAAAGAAAAAGGACAAGGTGAGCAAGTATTTTGAAATTGTCTCAAATAAGGTTTAAAGGCGGTTAAAGCCGAGCCCAAAGGTATATCCGGTCCAAAGTAAAAAGGTGGTGAGTTTGGTATAGAAGAAGGAAATGCAAAGGCACCCTTGGTCGCCTGAGTTGCAAAGGTAGTTTCTAAAGCATCCCCTGGGAGCAGGTGAGAAATGCAGAGTCTCGGGCACTACCCCTGACCTACTAACCTTCGGTCTGCATTTGAGCAAGATGCCAATGTCATTGGCGCACACAGGAAAGAGGAGCGCTGCAGCCACTGGCTCGAAGTGGGATCACCTGGAATGACTCATACACGCGGATTCGTCCAGATTTACTAAATTAAAGGCGCAGCGGTCAAGGCAGGACTTTAACAAGCACCATGAGGGGTTCTTTCGTACTTAAAACACACTCCCCCGTGATTCTTATGGGATTTTATGAAACACTGTTCTACATTTTCAGTATTGCCCTCTAATTCCACAGCAGTTTAGGCCACCTTCCTGCATTCACCACTATTTAACAGACACTGACAATTTTACAGTTTACTTGGATACAGCATGAAAGAAAAAATGTTGTGTGGACAAGCATTTTCTAATACTGGGCAAGGAAGGCCAAAATATTAAGACCCATACCTTCTTTCAAACTTCGTCTCTCGATACAACATTTCTCTCAACCTCTACTTGAAAGTTGACATCCCATTTTGGGTGTATAAGAAGTTATGCGATGACAGAGTATATTTGATTAACTACAACACTCTCCCCACCCAAACTTAGATAACATGGCAGTGTAACTATACGATTAAGTAATACAGAAACTCAGTTATAAGAAAAATTATGTATTTCTAAAGAAATGGGGCTGCTAATGTTCCGAAGACGGCACTAAGACGAGAATATCTAATTGCAAAGTCAAAAGGTCACTTAGTATATGTGGCATTTAAATCTTGAGGCCCTGCACGGAGACTGAAACTCACAGAAGATGTTTTGGTGAAACACACAAAGTTCCAATCCCCTTTGTTTGCAAGCAGGCAGGACCAACACGGTTTTCTCCTAATGAGATCCCGAGTTTACAGAACAATATACCTTGCAATAAACAGCCTGCTGAATGAAGACATTTGCTTCATTCTGGCAGGTGACCTTACCACCAGGACCCACGTTTATGGGTTTTGTTAGAAAATATAAGAGTGCAGCCTATGTTTAGAAGGTTATAACAAAACACACATACATTAGTAAGAAGAATATAGATTAATGATCGTTTTTCAAAAGGAACATGAATTTGGTTTGACTCTATAATAAAGACTGTCAAACAGCTGGTAGCAATATTTCTAGAATATGAAGAATCCCATCAAGTATCCTTCAGTATCTCGAGTTTTTCTTAGTTTATATTTACGGCAAATATCAGTGCCAATGTGTAATTCAAGTATTGTAATTATAAATATAAAATAAGAGAACTAATTGGGTCAACAAGAAGCAATGGTAAGAAATGTGTAGGAAATGAGTAATTTATCAGCATAACCATTACCACATGGTGTAAGCAGGCCACAAATTTTTAAAGCTTTTGCAATATTCTTTCTGTTTGTTCTATAACAACTTTATGGCCTATAAAACATGGATTGGTTATAGTAGTTAAAACGCACTTGCCCTAAAAAGCCTGATCCAACTTGAGTGTGGCAAAAATCCAAAAATCAGCCAGGCATTGAGGTGTGCTTGCAGCAAAGGGCGCTTGCCCACATTTGGGACTGGTGTTAATAATGTGCTGGGAACTTAGAAGCTGTCTCAACAAGGTTTTCTTCCTTTCATGATGGCAGCCATTATAATCCCATGATTAACCATAATCATAACCATGAGGTTGATCTCCCTTTCAGAGATGGGCACTAACTTGGGAAGTACAGTATATGATTATTCTTTAAGGGCCTAAGGGTCCAATGAGGCAGCAATGATTTCATACCAAAAAGAAGCTGGATGTGCTATACATGTAAGCCAGGGCATCTGGAAAGGTCTAGATCCATCTAGTCTCCGTATCTGGACACACCTTCCTTCTAGTATAGAAGACTACATTTAACAGTTCTATAATTCTTGGCAAATATCCATGATCAAGATTGGTGAAAATGAACACAACAGAGGTTCATTTCTTTACTTACCTTGATGCCTAGTTAGCCGGCCAATTCTGGGACAGAGGGATTCAAGGGGAACAAAAGTGGCCAGATGTTTCAGAGAGTCTAAGCTGGGCTGCTAGGGATGGTAATGCCTTTTACACTTTCAAAGACAGGAAAATGTGGGATGGGAAACTCAGGTCAATAGGTCTCTTCATGGATACATCTTCTGTTTTTAAATGTTTATTATTTATTTTTGAGAAACAGAGTGCAAGTTGGGGAGGGGCAGAGAGAGAGGGAGACACAGAATCCCAGGCAGGCTCCAGGCTCCGAGCTGTCAGCACAGAGCCCAACGTGGGGCTCAAACCCACGAGCCGTGAGATCATGACCTGAGCTGAAGTTGTACACTTAAACTGACTGAGCCACGTAGGCGCCCCATGGATGCATCTTAAATAGCACCATGAATTGGGTCCTGTTCCATCTAAGGCTTCATATATTCTAATACCAGGCTATGTATTTTAGGCCGCCAGGCCAGCCTATTCTTTAGACTGCCAGTCAGGCTCTTTTAAAATAGAAATATTTGAGATATTTGGTATCTATAGTGTTTAACCAAGCCTACTACCTCAAATTAAACACCTTCCAAAATTACCAATGACAGAAGTGAAACATTTAACACCAGGTCATATAATGGTATATAATAGGAGACTACATTTGCTAATGGATAACATTTTTTAAGTTGATTCATTGCTTAGAAGATAATTACAGTTTTCGCACATAAGGAAATGGACCTCATAAAAACTGCCTAGTCCTGTTCTCACCTCCCTCGAAATAATTTAAAATTTCCACCCTGTCTGGTCTTTTCTTCCTAATGCAGCAAACCGATTACCAATATTATCTCCAGAGCTGACTGTTTGACACAGCAGCCAGTACTCACATGTGGCTACTGACCACTTGATATGCAGCCACTCCAAATGGAGATGTGTTATAAGTATAAAATATATACCAGATTTCGAAGACTTAGAATGAAACAAAAATGTACTAAATACCGCATTAATAATTTTTACATTAATTGCATGGTGAAATAATATTAGGGAATAATGGATTAGATAAAATATCTTTTTAAAATTATTTTCCCTGCTTTCATTTTGCCTTTTTTAATGTTGCTACGAGAAAATTACAGATTATATATGTGGCTTATATTATATTTTCATTGGACAATGCTGATCTGGAAATCCTCTAGATCATGCGATTGCTCTGTGAGATTTAAATTTACCTCTTTATCAATCCTTATTCAATACTAGTGAATGGAGAGGTGCATACAATTCCAAGGTTGTCTTCTTTTCCCCTCCATTCATTAATACATCATATCGTTACGAGTTTAGAAAAACAGTCGTAAGACAGTCACTGTGCACTGGACACTGGGATAGCTGAGCTCCGATGATCAACAGAAACACCTAGATACAAAGCTGGAGAGCAAGAAAGTCTCTTCCTCTGCCTGGAGACAGAGATGCTGACACGTTGTACTAACATTTGGCTAACGTGCTGCTTTGTTTTCTTTCTCATAACCTCTCTTCCTTCTTACCAGACCCCAAACACTGGGCTATTGTATAGTACCTTCTGAGAACCTGCCCAGCATTGCTGATGGGCCATGTCAGCGGGTCTTTTGACCATGAATATCCTAAAATAGGCTGGTTCTGCCTGCCTGGAGGGTCTTGGTTCATCTGACCCTGGACACCCGGAGGCGGTGGTGGTGTACATACATGTTGATGGCCTTGGAGTCCTAATGATTCTTTTTTTTTAATATACATCAAGTGCTTCTTTTTTAAAAAGTGTATTTATTTATTTTGAGAGAGAAAAAGAGTGCACATGTGTGTGTGTGCCTGCGCGTGCGTATGAGAAGGGGAGGGGCAGAGAGAGAGGGAGAGAGAATTCCAAGCAGGCTCTGCATTATCAGCACAGAGCCTGATGTGGGGCTCAAACTCATCAACCATGAGACCATGCCCTGGGCTGAAACCAACACTCTGACTTAACTCACTGAGCCACCCAGGCATCCGGGAGTCCTAATGATGCATATACTATCAACCTCAAAATCATCAACATAAAATATTTCTTCTAGTGCCATTCTCGAGAAAAAGAAAAAATATAGCTATCACAGCTCCATGTATATATGCTCTCACACACTTGACATTGTGACAAGTCTCTCTCTAATTGTTTCTAGGTGAACGAGCTTTAATTCCTTGGCTTTTCTTTGTTTGCTCTTCAAACTTCCATTATTTTAACTGCTCTCCTTTGGAATATCACTGCCAGAATCCAAAGCAGCACTTCTTGGCTCTAACTTGCTCAGGCTGATTTAGGGTTGAGGCAGAACTTTCCACGGCAAGTAGAGCTCAGGCTTCCTGGGACCATGTTTACATGATGAAGGGGAAACTGATGGGTCCACAGCCGACCACTCCCTGTCACAACCCCCCGGGGGGAGCTTTATAAGGCAAAGCAGAACCCTATGCACGGTGGGGGCTGAAGCATGATCAGGATTTCCAATTCCGCTCATTGCTATTCTAAACTTCAAACGTTTAGGCTGAGTTCCCTGGCAGGAAAGTCATGGAAATCAAGAGAATGTGTTATGCTCAAGACTGATGAATAACTAAAATGATGTAGCTCTTTATTATACTGCCTGTGAATTTCTCAAAAAGGAGAAACCAACAGAGACACTAAAGTATAAGCAAGAAGTTATTCGTTCAGCCAGCAAAGTCATTTAATACAGAGCCAGTCTTAGGTAGAGCCTCAGAGTTGCATATAAACAAAACAAGTGAAAAAAACTTTTCAGAGTGAAGTTATAAGGAATACACATTTACATCTCTCAAAGACAACACGAGGTATTTGAGGACATTCCTCCTTGCCTAGACACTTCTGAGATGGTGGCTAGCTCAATCCGTAAAAGCCACCAGATAGCAACACGAATTTCTGCCTCTCGGTTTTTCTAAAATAACAATGTGATTCTTGCATTAATGTTCATAGGAACATGAAATGCCACATGTTCCTAATGCTCAGAGTATGCAATCCAGGTAATGTGATTGTCATACTTATTTTTAGCTCTTTGGTATTAAAGAAGTAAAGCAAATCATACGACCATGTTAATTTCTTAATTTTGACCCACGTACTGTAGTTATGCAAGATGCCAACACGAAAGGAAGCTGGATGAAAGGTGTCGAGGAGCTCTGAACTATCTGCGAAACTTTTCTCTAAATTAAAAAAATGTCCCCAAATTCATAGTTTAAAATACCACGTTACCACGGAAGAGACAGTTAAGTATCTGTACAAGAAGACCAAGAAAGGGAAAAGGTCTTTTGCAAAAATGCTCTGGTTCAAACAAGAGGTGAGAGGTTGAAAGAGAAAACAAAAACAAAGATTCTTTCCAGCTATAAAGTCTGATCCTAAATTTACTAGTAATTTACAAATGGAGCCCTATGCCAGTCAATGGGAATGAAGAGGAGAGGGCCTACTACAGGTGACAGTTACTGCAGCTAAAGTGCCCCAACTCAGTGGTGACTCCAGAATTTCTACAGTCAAGGGCACAAGCATGCCAGTTTGGGTTAAGGTTTTTTCTTTTGTTTTGTTTTTTATACACATGCAGCTGTTTTTACCTTTAAGGTATGGTGACTTCGAGTGGAAGATGAAGGAGATTATGGGGTGGGGCTAGCCTCAACTATCACTTTGAAAGGGGGGCTGTCATTTACCCACCCAAATCCACGCCCTTCTTTAGTGAATAGACTTTCTGTTGAGTACACTTCCAACCTTCCCACCATACATAACAGCGTGAAGGTCAAGTTCTTTCTCCTCACCAGCGGAATTGAGAAGGGGGAAGGACCCCCTCTGGGGGTCTGTTTCTCAAATATTTACCATCATTCCTCCACATTCTTTCCCTTCCTCCTGGAACCCAGACGTGGCAGGGTCCTTGTCTGAACCAGGAACATGACACCAGGGCCCTGGAATATGGTAGAACATGAGGGCAGAAGGAGATTTGGGTCCATTAAAACCGGGTCTGGACATGCCCTGAGCTGCCATTTAGAACAGTCTGGTTACCCTGAAGCTGACATGCTGGAAAAACCGTGTGGAAAGACCACACTGGCAGGTAGAGAGGTGCTGAAGGAACCCTAGCGGTTCCAGTGCCTTCTATTTGCATGTTTCCAGCCACGGCACCAGCTGTGTGAGTGAGAAGCCTTCGAGGTGACCCTGGCCCTGTTAATGTCTGACTGCAGCTTCACAAATCCCTGATTCAGAACCTGAATCCCTGACTCACAAAACCTTGAGAGATTACAAATGATTGTTGTTGTTCCAAACCCCCAGGCTTTGGAATGATTTGTTACGCAGCATGAGATAACCAGGACAGCCTCTATTATAACAGACTAGCTTTACCATAATATGCCACTGGGCTAACTCTGCATCAAAATTACCCTTTAAAAGCAAAAATCAAAACAAACTAAAGCCTCAGCCTTCATTCACATGTGTCGTTACTTCCTAAAATTTTGTATGTGAAAAAAATGAACAGAATGCTCAAAGTTGAACTGTGAATCAGAGATGATAATTTCCGATTTCTAGTCCATTATTCCTTGTACTTGGATATAGATTCATAGAACAGGAAGGCAGAAAAGGACCTTAGAGATCAGGAAATGAGCTTAAATATAAGCTCCCTGCATAAAGCGCATGGTTCCAATGTGCCAAAAGGGCCCATAGTGTGTGTGTGTGTGTGTGTGTGTGTGAAGGAATGATTATGTACCCAACCATGTGTATAGAAAGAACTCAGAGGACCAGCCAGAAATTAGGTTATGACATAACACTTCCTCTTTTGGTTGGAGGGTTTGCATTTCTGCCCTGGCTCTGTACCATCAAGGTTTATGCTATAATATTTGGGCTTCAGGTTTCCTCACATGTATGTTAGGTGGCGGGACTACATGATTTCCCCAGGTCTCACCCAACCTTCGGGATGGGAGTCCAACCCTGAAATAAACAGCAAGGCCATTCCTAGCTGGAATCACAGCCTAAGCAGTAACTGAAAAACAGCAATTTTCTTCTAGATCCTACTAATGTCAGGTCTTGGCTGATGAATTGTATGTCATTGACTCTGCCAAAGGCTAAAAGTTTCTACTTTTAATTTAGATTAAATAATAATCTATGCTCCAGCTTCACTCTGAATAGCCCCTTCCTGTTAGGATGGAAAAATCAGTTTCAGGGCAGTTAACTAACAATGATAGCTATACATTAAGGCTCTATCTTTATTGAACACACTCAGGTCCTAAGACATCTCTGCACAGTTGAAAAGGAGGCATTAGGCTGAATAACATTTTCTGGAGGGAAAAAAGGAGGAGGAGGAAAAAGAGGAGAAATTCAAGAGACTAACAATAGCACTCTGAGTAAATAAATCCATCCACAAAGTACACTAGACATTTTCTTAGAGAAAAAGAGGAAGAGAATTCCAAGTGTCAACAACAGAGATCTGAGTAAATATATCCATGTAGAAGGTACAATATAAAACTATTAAATGGCATGTACTTTCGAATTCTTGAGAGTGTAGAAAATGGTCATAATATACAGTTTAGTACAATGGGTGGCTTATAACACATGTGTACAACATGATCCCAGTTTTGAATTTAAAATTCCACTTTTTTATTAGCCACATTAGAAGACGATTAAAAGGACATATAATAAAATATTAACACTGGTTTTACCAAGTAGGAGAGTGGAGGATTTTTCCTTTGATATTTATCTGTAAATGTCACTTTCCTCCATGTGTGTGTTACTTTTAGTACCTGAAAAGTTACATAAAGACATTAAAACTACAACCTCAGTTTGTATCAAATATTTAAATATTTTATGTTCACGTAATTGATTTTTATGTTTCTCAAGGAAAAAGAATGCCGAATACCTCCTTTCAAATATATTACTATCACTAAATCAAAATAATAATAAAACAAAACCAGAATCCAATGTGCCATCCAGTGTTGAAGACACTGCATGCCTCCTTCTCCCCAGTTATTCCTAACAAAAGGTATTTCTTACCAATAAATATGCAAAATGGAAATTGTATTTACTTAGTCAACTTTGGTTCCCTCTAGACTCAGACTAAATCTCACCACTACAGTTGCTAAGCGTAAAATTGGCAAACGTTTATTTCCCCCCACTGCTCAGCCTGCAACGAGCCTCAGAAAGAAAGCACATTAAAATACTGGGCATTCAATACACGACAACCTAGGATTCTAGTTTTCTCCCCAGAATCACAAACATCAGCTCTCTAGATACTTCGACCTAACTTTAGGGAAAGATCAACACCAAACCAAAACAAGGCAAAAACCATTTAAGACACTGCAGTTCAGATGGAGAGAGAAAACAAAACAAAACAATCCCCTTCCAGACTAATTCCATTGTTGGATAACTTTTTTCCATACGTCGCGTTTTATAACAGAACAGCTGTAATCTATCCCAGCAAGCTGCTGTCCCCGCACAGCGCTGTGAAGCACTCGCCCCTCCCCCCCAACCCCCCGCGACAGTTTCTCACCGCAGTGGATCGTCTCCTGCTGCTCCTCGGGGAGGCCATCCGTTCTTTGGGACATATTCACGTTAGCACCTACCTGCGCCCTTCTCCAGGCTAAGCCGCATCGTCTGCCTTCAGCTGATGCAGTGACCTCACTGGGAGCTCAGTCAGGTAAAACAAGAAGGCTTTACTAGTCCGTGCAGCTCCTTCCGCAGAAATATTGCATGAGTCAGCTTTTATCTCTCAAAACCCAACACACAAAGGCTTTACAAAAACCTGATTTGCAACTTTCTCACTGCCTTTTCCCCCTAGTGTGCAGACCACAGGCTTCAGCATCACTAAGAGCCTTAAATGAAACATGACATCATTCAATTGAGAAACAGGACAATAGACACCACTGTGGGTAACTTGAAAATGCACACTTCGCTGAGCAACACCCTGCGACAGCCATTCTTTTGTGAACATCAAATACAAGCCACACTCGCCTAAAGCTGCCTGGGCTTTACCTTCCTGGCTCCGGCCACCATTCTCATTAAATTTTACAAAAGAATCAAGAGCTTTGGAGCTCTGATATTTTCAAGTTCACTTCCTGAATTATAAGCGTGTTGCAAAGTAAGTGGACACAACTTGAACATAAGTTTTAAAGGTGAGGTTTGCAGGTGGCAGTGAATAACCCAGTTGGAGGAAGGTTGTACTTAATACAGTTTTAAGTAGGCAGAGTTAAACATGAATATAGTGAAGTTTGATTAAAAAAAAAAAAAACAGCATTGGGCCGCCTGGGTGGCTCAGTATGTTAAGTGCTCAACTTCAGCTCAGGTCATGATCTCATAGTTCGTGGGTTCGAGCCCCTTGTCAGCTCTGCGCTGACAACTCAGAACCTGAAGCCTGCTTCAGATTCTGTGTCTGCGTCTCTCTCTGCCCCTCCCTCACTCGTGCTCTGTCTCAAAAAATAGACATTAAAAAAAATTTTTTTTAATCCATCTAAAGAAAAACACTTAAAATGTAAACTCAAAGGCATTTCCTAGATAATTCTTATAATTCATAAATACAAAGCAGTAAAGGCAGGATGATCGAACTCCAACCCTGTAGTATAAGAACACTTCAAATTATTTTAGATTTCAATTTCCATAAGGCCATCTGTCCTTCTTAAAATGCTATATGTATTTTTACAAAAAGACCCAAACGCTTGAAAAAGCTATTGAGTTATTTAGGTGAAGGGTCTTCAGAAGTACAAAATGTTATTGAAAGCTGATATGACTGCACCATAGAGCTAAAGCTCAAATTATGGATTATGTCTACCTATAGACACGGAAATCTACACTATTTCAAAACATCAAATCCTTTAAATAGAAGTTCCATTTAAAGCATTCATTTGTGGTCATGGAAATAATATGAGCTGATCATTTTTAATATAGCTATTTCTATCAGACCTATTAAGTGATTTTAAACTAACAGCATAATAGCATAATTTGTTTTGATGCCACTTTCCTTTCAAATAAGGCAGGACCTACATAAGCCACCTAAGTAAGCCATTTTGATGGAAACTGATCAGTCAGTTCAGAAGACAATCTTTAGAATGGTTTCTCTCCCCCCAGATTCACCAGTTTGATGGAAATCACTAAATCACAGATGCTGAAAAAGCAGTTAGTGAGGAAGGGTCCTCCCTGGGGCTGTGGGGCTCCTCTCTCAATCCTGCATACTGACCTCCACAGTGGTATCTCTTGCCCCTCAAATAATGTTCTCTAGACCTTGGTGCAAGACCTCAGTTTCTGCTTAGCTAAGAGTCAGTTCAAATCTTAAAAGCTCCACCAAATCTTCCATAGGAACTCCAGCCCCCTGCCCCTTCCATTGTTAAATGGTTCTTTATAACAGAGTATCACGTGGTCTCATATTTCATTATTTTCTAATGGTCTCGCTTCTACCCTGGACTATCAGCCTTGCAGAGCAGGGAAGCTTCCTATCTTCACGCGGAAGACACAAAAATCCAAATTCTTAGCTGAGGCAGCATATATACCAAGGCTCCTAGCTTTCTCCTGACTTACTTGTTTTGGGTCCATATCTTCAGATCACAAGTTACCACTTTTATTTTCCTCTAAAGTATTATTGTACTTGGATTTTTGGTTTTTTTGCCAAGAAACATTTTTAAAAAGCCATTTCTCAGAGTTGCTGTGTACATTACAGCATCCAGTACGGATGCTGGGCAGTCTGTAAACTTCTGTATTACCCAGGTGACCCGACGTGTAGGGCAGCTTTGAAGTGACAGCACAGGGCGTATTCAGTCCTGTGGGTTAGTCATTTGTTAGTTCACCTGTGATTCCTGTTTTAGTAAGTAAAGATCTTTCCTAATTCTTGCAAGTAACCGGAACCATTCTCTATCACACCTGCAAACACGATGGTTCATAGGATTTTGAATCTAGTCTTTTAAAATCTAACTTAAAAAAAAAGTCTAGCTTTTTCAGGGCAGGGAACACACACACACACACACACACACACACACACACACACTTTTTGCCTTTATATTTATCCCAGTACCAAGTGTTTGCTAAGTGAATTAACAAATGAACAAAGGGATCCAAAAGCAGAGAGGAAGAGAAAAGGGAGGGGAAAGGAACATTCCTGGAGCAACATTCGAGGCTCTTTCACAGCTGAGAGCAGAGGAGCCTCCGTGTGCCTCTGTGTTTTCTCAAGGCCTCTCTGTGTCCCGCCTTACTCTGCAATAGCTTTGCTTTCCAGTTCTTCCCACCTAACATCCCACACAGGGATTACACGAGCTGGCCCCAGCTCTTGCCCTGCTTGACCTCTGTGCATGCAGCAAAATAAATCCCAAGACATGTAAAAGGCACCAACGCCAGCATCCTTGCTGCTTCTTCCTGTAGAATTTATTTGCTGATATCCACAGCTGGTAAAGGAGCTGTTTTTGCTCAGCTCCTGTAAAATCTCTCTGTAAGTGACAGTGAGATTGGGCGCAGATAAACTGCACGTTTATGCCTTGTTAGGTGAAAGAGATACTCTTACTGGAAAGCAGCTCTCGTTAATTCGCTTGCAGCATTGGTTACACGATTAGGAAGGACAGGAGCTATTCGCAGTCTCCCCGCCAGGGCTGGGGACCCAGGGGTGGAAGAACAGCCCCCACAGGATAGGTCTACAGCCCGCAGGCACTCCCTGGCCAGCAAGCCAAGTGCAGCCCCGCCTGTGGCCTAATTGGAGGAGGACCAAAAAGGCCCACTATTTAAAACTGTTCTTTCCCGGAAACCTGCCAGAGGGCCTGCACTTCCATTGTGAGAAACCAGGTCTTTTGGGTTTAAGCTAAAAGTTGTCGGTGAATACTCTCATCTCCCCCAGGAGGGGTTGTGGAGTCATTGCTACCATAGTGTGAATTAGCCTGTGCGCGTCCTCATCCTTCCAAGGAACCGTACAGGTCTTTTAGGAAGGAGGCCAGAAGGGGACTGTCCGGGAAGGCTGAGGGGGGAGGCACAGGGAGCACGCAGTCCTAGGGACTTCGCGGGGTCTGACCTAATTGTGATACTCTGACTTCGCAGCCAGGCAACAGCTCCCAGAAGCCGGGCAACAAAGGGTGAAGGAATGTCCTGGAGAAAGGAGGGAGTGCAAAGGCACGCATACCGTGTTTTGAATGCGAGGGAAGATTTTGCCTCATAAAACCAATACCGGACAAAGCAGATTTAGAATATAGTCTTACATTTTCAGATACAAAGGTGCTAGAAGTTACTAGGGGTACTTCAAAACACAACTAGTATTTTATACGCAGAATGTAACCATTCAAATGCTTGGGAAGGAGGGGTACCTGTTTATCTGGTGATTTAAGATCTTGCCATTTGAACACATTTCCCAAATTGGTGAAATCGACCATTTTCTAAAGCACGGGACACTGACAAAGCATTCTTAACTTTTTTTTTTTTTTTTTTTGCCCATTAGAGCTTTTTTCTTTGAAAGAAAAAGGCAGAAGATTACATTTTTCTAAGTGCATACCACAGAATGAATATGATAAACATTCAAGCCAGTTGCCCGCCAAGAGCTACCACATCCACACTGATGTCCCTTAGAAGGACACCCTGACCTTCCTCCTGAAAGTGAGATGCAATGTACTAACACACTTCTGCATTGCAGGTGTTTATTAAATCTATATACGCTCTTCCAGACAGTCCATTCTAAACCCAGAAAATGCCACAAGCCATAAATTCTACCTTGCTATTGGTATACAGACCAAACTATGTACTTTGTGAAACAAACACAGAAGCTAATCTCGTTTTTCCTTTCTCAAAGACGATTTTCAAAGTGAAATAATTTTAATGGTGAGTTTGTCTTCACAAATTTAAAAAGTGTTTGCTCTCAACAAAAGATATAGATCTGAGGCAGTCAAAAGCACTTACGTATAGGGGAAATTAAGTGAAAGTATTATTTTTTTGGTTAGTCCTGGAGCATTGAACATTAAGAACAGAAACCACACTTATAAATAATAAATGGTTTCAAGCACTCAAATCATCCAACTGGAAACATAATTCCTCACCCCCTGCTGCACTAAAATCGAGTATGGTCAGTATCGAGTCATGGTCATAAGAATTTTAGAAAAGAAACACCCAACGGCTGCTATTCACCACACTTTCTCACAGTCCACCCTTACCTTGCAATCAAGTCATGCTTTAAGGTCTCTGTCATATGTCAGTCTGCCAGGAGATCGCCTAAAATCCTGCTGTTTCTGGAGTGTTCCTCTATGGGCTCATTTCTCTGAGTCTATGACAATCCTTAGCTCTGTTTTTCACTTAGTTCTTTTATTAGGCTATTTTGGTCTTTATTGTCCAGAGACGATGAAATCAAGTCTTAGTTATTTCTGAACTGAACAATTTTTAGATATCGAGCGAGCAATATGTTACAAAAAGTCTCTTGCTTTCCATACTAGATCAGTCCCATCTTTGAGGACATCACGGGAGGGCTCTCTGCACTAAGCACAATGAACTAATTATCCCTCTAAGAATGCAGTATGTTTCCAGACACATTTTTTTTCCCCCGGGAGATAACACACATCTAATCCATTCATAACGAAAGGCATCCAACACACTCTATACTTTTGAAAACCCTCTTTTAAAAAATGTACTTGAACTAGTAGAAAGGGCTTGGATACTCTATTGATATCCTGCAGCACTATTTTCCAAAATAACAATTAAAACAAGGATCTGTTGTCGTTTCAGAGTAATGACCATGGAGATTTGTAACCTTTACGTGAGCTTGCCCAACCATTTCACATGCTGCCCGAGAAGAGGGCCAAACCCCCCTGACCAGCCGTTCCCCCCACAGCTGTAAGGCCATGGTGTGACCGGGAGAAACATGGCTAGGTCGACATCACCAGCTGCAGCCCTAGCCTGTAGACTCCGGGACGCGATGGTGGGTTCAGGGAGACGATTACCGAAAGCAGCAGAGGTGAGGACTGAAGCTCTTGGGGGAGACACAGACAGGCTGCCCGGAGCAGCTATGAATCGCTTCTGAACTGGTTCTGAATCCTCCCCATGGTAACTGCCATCCTTTAGGGTGGCCACCATCCGCCTCCTCTCCCAACCCCAAGGCTGCCTTCAATGTCACAGTGGCTGAGAACTTAACCTGTCAGAGCAAATGGATTTATTGCAGGCGAGGCTATCTAATTTCTGGAACTGACGTGGGGTGGGGTGGGCTATTCATGAGGCCTCCCGTACTGAGTCACCAGACCAATCCCATTCAGGCAGAAAGGTATAAAAGGCCGAGGACAGATCCAATTCTAGGAAAGGAGAACTTAGTCTTCTCTCAAGGAGTTGAGATGATTTATTACTTTCCAGGATATTTTTTTTTAACTAAAGGCAATGAGGGCTGCTGAGTGAGATGTATGTTATTACAATGGTCTTGAACACCCATCTCTTAACAGTGTGTACTGATCTTTGCCTGTTAGAGCTTTGGCGTGCACACAACCACCTGCTGACCTTTCTTTTCCCTTCACACCCTTTCTCTACTTCAACAGCACCAACCCTCACCCCCCCCCCCACCGCCCCACCCCCCATTGGCTGGGGACCTAGGCGGGTGCTGCGCTGGGCTCAGCGAATGGACACTGGCTTTGCCTTTGGGACGTTCCTGCCTAGCGGGACCGGACAAGCATCAGCTAATGAATGATAAGTGTGAGGAGTGTGAGGAATCAGCTGTAACCAGAAACTATATAGGAGCATCTGCTCCATTTTCCTAAGGTGCCTCTCCTATTTTCAAGCTGCCCTTCAAGTGATACTAACTGGATAGTAACTTGACGTTGAAGGGAACATCAGCCTCCGTGAGGCTGCTCCCCTTTCAGTCTTGGAGAGTGAGCTCCATTGCACTTGTCTTTCATCTTATATTTAATTACTTGGTAACCAAGCCTCGAGCCAAAATTCGCTGGAAGTTTTTGTGAGTCTAAACACTTGCCTACTTCCCAGTTCCCACAGAGATACATGAAGTAACTTGTTTATGTTGTGAGAACAAAGGAAGGGAAACAGAGCTCTCGGTCAGGCTACAGGTTTAACCTTAATTAGGCCAAGAAACAAGTGTAACCCAATTCACTTTGGTTTATTCTGAATAGAAATGTTTGAATCCTAGGCAAGCCTATGAAAGGAAGAGAAGAAAAGGAGAAGCAGCCAACATATTCATACCGGCGGTTGAGAAGTGGGGTTATGGGGGAGACCCCTCCTGACCCACTGATTTAGTCTCTACATTTTCTTGAATGAATATGTATTATTTGTGTACTCCAAGTAGGACAACAAAATTCACTTTGGTGATAGTTATTCCGCCCTGTGCTGACATCTCCACACCCCCGATCTGCTCTGCTCTGCCCAGGTCTGCACCCCCTCCCGGCTGCCAGCTGGCTTTAAGCTGGGTTTGGCTAATAGGACGCGCTAATACTAAGAGGTAGGGGGAGAGGGAAAGGGGGGCAGTTCTCCCCACTCCCTGGCTGATTAGGGGTCTGGAGTTTAGCAGTGGCCACATCCGCAGCAGCCCAGCCTCCGGGCTCTGGCTCTCATTGGGCTCCTTTGTCCCCTGGGGGTCCCTCTGGGCTCTCTTCAAGGACACTGTTAGGCTGCCTGCCGGTGCTTCCGTCTCGGACGGCGTCACGCTTCTTGCTGGTGCCTTTGGCCACATGGCCTTTAATGAAGTAAAACCCCTCCGTTAGAATCTCCACTTGAACCAGCTGAGCGACTTCAGTTTCCGGCCAGGTGCCCTGGCTGGTACAACTTTTAAAAAATTAGTTTTAAAACTTATTTATTTGGAGAGAGAAAGCGTGAGCAGGGGAGGAGCAGAGAGACAGAGAAAGAGAGAGAGCATCCTAACCAGCCTCTGCACTGTCAGCACAGAGCCCAACATGGGCCTCGAACCCACAAACCGTTTGATTATGACCTGAACTGAGGCTCGAAGGCCAAGTGACTGAGCCACCCAGGCGCCCCTACAATTTTATACTTAACTCCATAATCTCGGGTCTGAAAAGTCGATAGCAGTTAGATTTCCTAGGCTGAGTCAGAATGTCAACCATCGGATTTTACTGGGTGGCATACTGCCAAATTTTAGTCCTTTTGTGATTTCTGGCCTGCCTGATTCCTTTCAATGAAACACACATTTGCTTAGAACCTACTCCGTGCCAGAAATAGATTTTTGTATTTGATGTCTACTGATATAATTCATTTTCCTCAACCATATTTAACTTTTTTTTGAGAGAGACAGAGCGTGAGTGGGAGAAGGGCAAAGAGAGAGAGGGAGACACAGAATCCAAAGCAGGCTCCAGGCTCTGAGCTGTCAGCACAGAGCCTGACGCGGGGCTCGAACCCACGAAGTGCGAGATCATGACCTGAGCCGAAGTCGGACGCGCACCCAACTGAGCCACCCAGGCGCCCCTCCTCAATCATTTTTATTTTTTTATTTTTTATTATTTATTTATTTATTTATTTATTTTTTTAAATGTTTTTATTTATTTCTAGGAGAGAGAGAGAGAGAGAGACAGTGTGAGCAGGTGAGGGTCAGAGAGAGAGGGAGTCACAGACTGAAACAGGCTCCAGGCTCTGAGCTGGCAGTCAGCACAGAGGCTGATGCGGGGCTCGAACTCGCCAACCGCGAGATCATGACCTAAGCGAAAGTCGGACGCTTAACCGACTAAGCCACCCAGGCGCCCCCATTTTTATTAAGTATCTATTATGTGCCAGGCACTGTCGTAAGCACAAAAAGATACACCAATGAGCCCTTAATAATTCCTGCCTTTATGGAGTTTATTTCTGAGCAGGAGATACATGGATTTTAATCCTAGGATTAACAGTATATCAATATTGGAAAGATACTTTGAGTTTTTCTAATCGAATCCCTTATCTGGTGTTTAAACAATCGCTTAACAGTAGCTCACCAGACAGGCCTGGGTCTGCTTGGGTGCTGTGAGTTGCCAGCCATCTGACCGCTGCTCAAACAGTCCATCACACTTTGGGCAGTCCTAATCTATAGAGTATTTTCTCACATTTAGCTGAAGTTCTTGAAGTTCTTCAAGGACCACTTCAGGAAATGTTAAGACCGACCCCCATTTTGAAGTTCCTTAATTATATGAGATGCTATCAGATCCCGCATTCATATTTGCCTCTTCATTGAGAATATTGACTGAGTAAGTACCCTGGGTGACTCCTGGAGGCAGGGTTCCGTGGGGTGGGAATGGTGTGCTGTCCCTTGTGCTGTGGGAAACGTGCTTAAAAATGGTGTCACCCTGTGACCACCTTCTCCATGTGTCTCAAGATCTTGCTTTCCTATGGCTGCCAGCAAAGTATTTTCACAATTTTAATTGTTATGCCACCTCACTACTGTGAAAAATGCTGTGAAGACACCATCCCTTTGGAGAGTAACTATTCTCCCTGCTCTTCCCACGTCATACTCTTAGATGCAGCAAGAACACACTGTCTCCAAAAGGCACGGAATGTGGCCAGGCAGACAGACCCTGGACAGTCACATGACGAAGGAGATGTGTACTATGCAAGGAAGGCACGGGGTGCCGTGGAAACACGCGCTGGGGGACCAGGCCCGGTTTGGGATGGTCAGGGCAAGCTTCCTCGTGGGAGGGATGTGTGAATCAACATCTGAAGGCTGAGAAGAAGCCGGGCCGAGGGAAGAGAGACACCATCCAGGTGGTTTTATGTCCCGCAAGCGCAAACTGCTGGTATACTTTCCATTTCACCCATGGTGACCACTGAGCTGAGATTTTTGCCCCCGGACAACCTTGTCTGCAAATATACTGTTGCGTTAAGTAACTAGGGTTACATACCACTTATTAAAGTATGTTCTAGTTTCTCTCTCCACTCTGGGGTGATCCCATCCTCCAATCTGAATGTACCAGCTTCTCTCTTCTCGGCTCTTCTTCTGCCCCCTCCAGACACTGGGCAGAGCTGCCCGGGCAGTAACCGTGACTCTGTCCTTGCCCAATCACTTGGACAGGGTCCCCTGTAAGGTATGGTTGCCGTGTATCACGCTGTAAATGTCCCTGCCTGGCATTTTTAGCCCAGTATAATCAGATTAAAATGAACATCAGAGAAGCCCTAAAACCAGAAGGGTCACAAAAGGGCAGACTGGGGGAAGGGGTCACCCCACCCAGTTTCTTTTACTACTTTCAGGGGACTTACAGATGGACCGTGTGCATTTGACCCTTGAGTACTTCCCAGGACCAGCTGGTCACCTTTCCTAGGAGACCCAAAGTGAGGGACAACTTCCTGGTGCTCGTAAGGCTCCAAACGTGACATCTGCTAGGAAGTCTGTGTAAATTTGGACAACACAATGGCAGACCCCAAAGAACTAAGCTGCTCAGAGAGTACCAGGGAGTTAATTTCACAATGACCATTGGTTTTCATCCTAGTGGTGTAATAATAAAAGTCATTTCCCAAACAGAACTTATGTCATTCTATCCAAACCATCTTCTATGGCTTATGAAATGGCGGGTGGAAAGGACACAAGAGTTGAGATGTGTGGAATCTCAGCTCTACTGACAATTATGTCATCTTGGGCAAGTCACTAACCTCTCTAGGTCCCAAACTCCTTCCGGATTAGTACAATGAAAACCCAGGAGTTACGATATGTAAGAACACTTTTAAAATCTATAAACCTAAGAGTCCATGGCTTTGGGTGGTATGTCGATATGATGACCCACTTCTTAATGCCACAGACAGTCTCTCTTGAGGCTCTCATATAACTTGAGGATCTTCAGTGTGGTCCCACTATTACAGTCAGAAAACCATGAATTGATACAAAACGAGAAGCATGTGGCATTCGTATAGGGAAACTGCTTTAAATTGCCTATGATCCCTTATGCGGCAGAATTTGTATAGATCCCTTAACTCAACAGATCAACAGAAAGATTCCCCGTGAGAACACTTAATAACCTCATCTGACAGTAGACCATGCTTTTTAGTTATTCACCGACATCATCTCTACTTCCTGCAAAATTGCATTCTGGAGACCGGATTAGAAAGTAGACTATGAAACAGCACATTTTACCAGAGAAGTATATAATTTGGGGTTGCATCCCTACTGAGTACCTGCCCAAATACACTCCTGGAATAGTGGAATAAATAGTGGTAACATAAAGGTCAATGAAACCGTACAACTGAAAAAATCATGCTCTTATAATACCCAGATAATAAGAAGCATGGCTAGTTCTAAATTATCCTAAGAGATCATACACTTTACACATGTGCCATCATGGTGAGTAGAATAAATTCACTGTAATGAGTGTTCTGGTCAAGCCTCCATAGAAATTAGGTGGAGAGAGGGGGACAGAGGAGGAGAGAGAAAGAGAGAGTGGAAGGGAGGGAGAGGCCAGCTTTAATGCCTCAAGCAACTTAGCTGTGGGGTTCTTCTATCGAAGGGAAGAAAACATAAGAGGAAGAGAACCCTTTCCCATAAAGGAGAGAGGTGAGCACCAGCAGCTTGGGATGGGGGTTGGATGGCCCACCAGGGACCCCAGGGACCTCAGGGCAGGTGCTCCTGGGAAAGTAGGCATTCTGGACAAAGGGCAGTGACAGTGCAGGCAGGGGGAATAGGGAGCCAGGGAGGGAAGTAGAGGGAAAGTAGACGGAAAGGAGATGAGGTCTTCTACCTGTGCCGGTGGGAAGGGGGTACTGAACCTGCACGGTTTAGTCTTTTAATTCATGTGACTTGACCCACACCCATAGCGCGGGTGTGAGCTGAAGACTCCCTTGGAAGTTACGATCTGAGGCCGAGCAGGCAGAGTGTGAGCTGAAGACTTTCTTTAAATCTCTTTCAATCGATGAACAATATTTTAAACATCAGGATATTTCCCATAAAAATCCAAAAAAAATTTTTTTTGCTTGGGGAGGGGGAGTCCCAAATAAAGGAACAATTAACATCAGTTACCACAGGTGGTGCCTTCCTGCTCAGCAGCAATGGGGGGTCGGGGGGCCTAAGCTTGGCTGTGTGCTTTCCCAGTACCTGCCACCCCCTTCAGTATTGCACACGTCCCCTTCACCCCTTTCCATGACCTGCATGGCGCTGGACCCTGGAAGCACTTGACTCTCAGTCACATACACGGGCACATGTGAACACCACACTACCTACTAGGTTAGTAGTCTTAGACTGACCAGATTACCGGAAACAATCTGGTAAGGACACTTTATTTCCCCATAGTTTGCAAGTCACATAAAAATGAAAAGTAAAGTGGGGACACCTGAGAGGCTCGGTTGAGCGTCTAGACTTCGGCTCAGGTCATGATCTTGCAGTTTGTGAGTTCAAGCCCTGCATCGGGCTCTGTGGTGACAGCTCGAAGCTTGGAACCTGCTTCAGATTCTGCCTCCCTCTCTCTCTGCCCCTCCCCCCCCAATAAACATTAAAATATGAAACATAAAGAATTTAAAAGATCACTTGTCATTTCTCTCTAAAAGCTTGAGGTGGAAAAGGTGCTTTAAGACCAGAAATCACCATGGAAAGATTTAGTGAGGGGAGTGCACAGAAATGTTTACAGGGGGGTGAGAACATGTTCCCAGAGGGTCAGGAAATTTGAATTCCCTTTACCATTTAACCTCGTCAGCTCTCATTTTTGTTTTTCCACTCTTCTTATGAATTAAAACCTTTATCCAACCGGGTCTTTCACAAAGCCAGCCACAAAGTTGAGAATTTGCGCAGGGTCCTCTGGGAAGGAACTAAGACAGGAGAAGCAATTTAATTGGTATTTCTGCAAAACGAGATGCCCAAATGGCTGGTATTGTAGTTTTTGACATTGAAAAGCCCTGGGACAGTAAGAGAAAAACCGCGGCCCCCGAAGAATGACAGTGAGTGGTCTGGCAGCACGTGGGGGTCCCTGCCTCTAGCGACCCTGGCACAGGTATAGAAGCGGGCATCTGTTGGTGATACGCTTCTGAACAAGCCAAGGTCAGCTCTAAGTGTCAAAATTAACACATCATATCCTCATTTCATAAAACATTACTTTTGTTGTAACTTTAAAAAAAAATAGGGCAGAAGTTAAGACTTAGAAGACCAGAAGCACCTGGGAGGCTCAGCTGGTTGATCATCTTATTCCTGATGTCAGCTCAGGTCGTGATCTCACGGATCGTGGGTTCGAGCCCTGCGTCAGGCTCTGTACGGAGACTGGTGCCTGCCTGAGATTCTCTCTCTACATTTCTGTCTGCCCCTCCTCTTTTCTCTCTCTTTCAAAATAAATAAAGTTTAAAACAAACAAACAAAAAAAGTAGAGCGCTCAGTCCCATCAAAATAAACAAAGGCTGTAAGACTGGGTTTATGGGCAAGAAAAAATGAGGAATACACAATCCCCATAACTTGGAAGAGCATTTGTGCATTTTGATACTGAGCATTTAAGGAGACACCCAGAGGCATTAGTTAATCATCTGCATTAGTCCTAGAAAGGGAGGGAAAAAACCCCATCCTGCACCCTTATTTCTTTCCGAGCCCTGCAGATAAAAATGCTAACACACAGAGGCCTCGGTGAGGATTTGCGGGCAGACCCTCGTCTTTCCGAAGAAGCAATGTCTCTGATATGTGATCTCTTCCCCCAGGAGCACCAGGAGGAGGGAATGGGTGAGGGGACGGGGAAACAAAACCAACTACTTTCCCCTAATCCTGATGTGGCAGAAAAGCCGAAAGCTAAAAGCTTCCCTGAGGGAAAAAGCTACTCTAGACTGAGATGGATCAAGTAAGGCTAACAAACTTCAGACTACTTAACTCGCTTACATTTCACCGTTGTGAAACGTGTTTATGAGGCCACGCGTTTCCAGCACACCTCCTAGCCGGCCCCCCGGGGGTGTAGGCTGAGGTGGGCCTAGACATTGGTGGTGAGGGCCAGAGCACAGCAAGCCTGGGGAAACCCCAATCCAGGCCAAGTGAGGACAGGCTGGCACCCCTGTCTTTTTTCTGCAATGCTTCTCTGGAAAGCCTGGGACAAGAAAGTGTTAGAGAGCAGGGGATTCTTTCTCTCTCCTGTGTCAATAAATCCCATTCCATGGTGTTATTAAGAAAAATGTTCCTCTGGGGGCGCCTGGGTGGCTCAGTTGATTAAGTGTCAACTTTGGCTCAGGTCACGATCTCACAGTTCATGGGTTCGAGTTCCATGTCAGGCTCTGTGCTGACAACTCAGAGCCTGGAGCCTGCTTTGGATTCTGTCTCCCTCTCTCTCTGCCCCTCCCCCACTGGTCCTCTGTCTCTCTTTCTCTCTCTCTCTCTCTCTCTCTCTCAAAAATAAATAAACATTAAAAATTTTTAAACAAAGTTCCTCTGAAGATGAGCTAAACAATTTATAATTCATGAAAATGAGTGTTCTAATGGCACACTTTCCAGATATACTTTGCATTTCATTCTTTTCTAGAAATTCAGAGATCTTAATGTACTAATATATATTATATATATTAATTTTTTAAATATTTATTTATTTTGGAGAGAGAGACACAGAGGAGAGAGAGAGAGAGAGAGAGAGAGGGCGAGCTTGAGCAGGGAGGGGCAGAGAGAAAGGGAGACACAGAATCTGAATGAAGCAGGCTCCAGGCTCTGAGCTGTCAGCACAGAGCCTAATGCGGGGCTCGAACTCACAAACCATGAGATCATGCCTTGAGCCGAAGTCGGACGCTTAACGGACTGAGACACCCAGGGGCCCCAAGATATT
This sequence comes from Hyaena hyaena, assembly GCF_003009895.1. Classification (NCBI taxonomy): domain Eukaryota; kingdom Metazoa; phylum Chordata; class Mammalia; order Carnivora; family Hyaenidae; genus Hyaena; species Hyaena hyaena. The sequence continues at coordinate 1,785,479 of NW_024080817.1, read as the reverse complement.
TTAATACATTAGTTATCATACGGTGTTTTAAACTGAATACTTGACGAATAAATTCCACGATGGTTCGTCCACACTCTAAACCAGCATTTTTTTCAGGTGTGGCACCGCACCTCTTAAGGTTACGGACTGAACTGTGAGCTCTCCACCCCCAAATTCATAGGTGAAACTCAGTGTGACTGCAATTGAAGTTATGGCCTTTAAGGAGGTAATTAAGGTTCAAAGAGGTCGTAAGGTAGGCCCTAATCTGATAGGACAGGGGTCTTTTTAAGAAGAAGAAAGGACAACAGAGATCTTTTTCTCTCTCTGCTCCCAACACAAAGCAAAGGCCATGTAAGGACAGAGAGAGAAGGCAGCTGTCTACAAGCTGGGGAGAGAGGCCTCATCAGAGACGGCCTTGCGGACACCCTGACCCTGGACTTCCAGCCACCAGGAATGGGAGAAAAGAAATATCTGCTATTTAAGGCACCCAGTATGGGGCACCCTGTGTGTGAGCCTAAGAAGACGAACACAATTACCATCAGCTTGTATTTTCAATTAACAACCAGACTGCTGGGCCCTGATGCTAAATTGGAATCTTTAGCGATCGAGCCTTGAATGGGCACTGGTCACTAACTCCCTGGTGATTTTTGTCATTGTAAAGGCTGAGGATCATTATTTCAGGGGGAGCCCAACTCCACCACCCCAAAGAGGAAAAGCTTATGGGGTCAATGAAAAAATAAGACCTCAAATGCTTGAAATTAAGGGGACAGAAGATGATAAATAGAACTAGTCAGAAAGGTTGGAGGCAGAAGCTAAGTACTTTGCAGGAAAGTTCACTTCAGTTTCATACTTGGGCTGGTTCTAGAAGGCTAAGAGGGGCCCTTGAGACCCATGCGATGGCAGTCCAATTCCACTGCAAGGAAACCACATAAAGATCTGGTGTGAAGCAAAGGTAAAGTGACGAGTCCCTTTGTGCCCTGGACACACTGGCCCGCAGGGGCCAGACAGGAAGTGCTTGCTTGGGACCCTGGCTGTCTCCTCCTTCTCCTCAAAGAGTCAACTTCCTAAAGAAAACTCAATGAATGGGACCCTTCAGTAGGCTGCTTGCGTGTACAATGCTACCAAGTGGAGGCACCAGGATTTGAACCCAGGCAGATTTCAGAGCCTGCCCTCTTTTTCACCGTGCAGTTCTGCCAGATGCGTACATTCATACCACAGATTTATGGAATTAAAGAGTTTGGGATGCGTGCCTTGGAAGTTTAGAGAGGGGCCTTAGAAAATAGTTACTATAAATCCTTCATTCTGTAGAAGAAGAAACTAAAGCCTGGAAAGATGATCGCCCAAGGTGAGCGAGGCCAGCGGCCCTCACAGGGTAGCTGGCATCGGAATCGCCCAGGGGGCTTGCTCTACACAGAGTGCCGGGCCCCACCCCAGGGTGTGACTCTGAGGGTCTAGGGTGGGGCCTGAGAATCTCTAACAAGTTCCCAGATGGTGTTGATGCTTCTGGTCTTGGGAATACACTCGAAGAACCAATGACCTAGTTAGTCACTCTCTGAGCCAGAATGAGGCTCTGGCTCTCCTCACTTTGTATCTTCCCAGTAAATGGTGGATTCCAGCTGCTCTGTAACAGTGCGAGTCTGAGGGAGACTGGGCGGCGGGCTAGAGCAGTCCTGGACACAGTCACCGGATGCTCTCCTCCTTCTAGTTTAGCTGAGACATCTGGAAGCTTCTTCCTGGCAAGCAGGCACATTACATCATGATTCACTGTAATGCTGGCACTTCCCTATGGTCCTCTTTACCTACCTCTGTACCCAACCAATCTGAAACCATACAAACCTGCTTATTGCCAATAGTAAGTATTATTCCCACTCTGAGCTAGTGACCAAAAACTTATAATCTAACATCTGGCTCTTTTAATGCTAATCCTAGCAGGAGTTTTAGCAAAAGAAGCAGGGGTCATGGATAACTGCCAGTATTTATTCTCAGAAAGAAAGGACAATGAGACAATTTCAAAGTCTTCTTTTGTTTACATTATAATTCAAAAGGAAATTTTTTGTTTATTTGATCCGAAGAGGATCTTTCATTAAGATCCCTAGTAGAGTGGACTATTTTGAAAGTAGTGATATTGTTTAATTATTGTTTAAACTTGCCACATTTAAAATTGCTTAGTTTTCATGTTGTCAAGGGGGTTTCAGAGGCTTAAGCAATTTAATGAGCGTAAGGTTGACCGGGCCTGGCACACGTTGAGTGCGCCCAGAGTGCCAGCCAGCTTGAAACATTATTGCTCCTATTATTTAAGAGAGCCCAAGGGTTAGCCCATTTGCTCGGGCAGGATGGTAGGGTGAAATGGCATGATCTGAGTGAATAGACAGATCTCATAACCAGAACTCCCCATGAGCAAGGGGATTTAAAGAGCATGACATTCAAGAAGCATTTATGGAGTATCAACATTTATAAGGTAATTATCTGTCACCCACAAAGCCTCACAGGACTTAATACTTGGTAGTCACTTACTGAACCAAAGTACCTTTCAGAATACTTGCTAGGCACTAGAGATTTCAGCTAAGGGTTCTAAAAAACAATTACATTAGGGGCGCCTGGGTGGCTCAGTCGGTTAGGTGGCCGACGTCGGCTCAGGTCATGATCTCACGGTTCATGGGTTCGAGCCCCGTGTCGGGCTCTGTGCTGACAGCTCAGAGCCTGCAGCCTGTTTCAGATTCTGTATCTCCCTCTCTCTCTGACCCTCCCCTGCTCACGCTGTCTCTCTCTCTCCCAGAAATAAATAAAACATTAAAAAAATTTTTTTAAACCACTACACTAAAAAATTTTTTAAATAAGTATAAATCCATAAGAAGCTGCAAGAAAACAAAAAACTATACACGGAGGTCTCCTATACCCTCATCCAGTTTCCTCCAATGGTCACATTTTATGTGACCGTAGTACAGAAACAAAACCAGGACATTGACATCAGTCCAGACCACGAAGTACGTTCGACCCTTATCAGGTTTAAGGTGCGCTCTGGTTCTGAAGGTCATAAAAACAAAGAGAAGAAACCAAAGGGAGATGTAAAGACAATGAACACCATTGCCAGTGTCAAACTGTCTGGTGGTACTTTGAAATTTGCCTTGTTACTAGCCATGAGAAAAAGAGAAATGGTAAGCACATCAACTATATAAATAAGACTCTCCTTGAAAAAAAGACCTTTAAAAGACTTTCCTCCCAGAGATTATGCTTAATAATTACAATCAAATTAACCTGCTTTTCAAATCATCTGTAAGTGAAGTGAGAGGTGAAGCCCAGATTTGTTCTTCAGTAGCTGCCCCTTATCCACGGCTTCAGTTTCCTGCGGTCCATCATGATCCAGAAACAGATCCTCCTGATGGAGCGTCAGAAGGTCAAGAGCAGCCTAGCGCGAGGTCACAATGCCTATTTCCTTCCCCTCATTTCACCTCATCACGTGGGCACCTTATCATCTCACATCATCACGGGAAGCAAGGTGGGTGCAGTACAATAAGATGTTGTGAGAGAGAGAGGCCACACTCACAGAACTTTTATTGCCATAGGTTGTTACAGGTGTCTTATTTTATTAGTTATTGGTGTTAATCTGTACAGTGCCTAATTTTTAACTGAAACTTTATCAGAGGTGTGCACGTACATAGTATATACAGGGTTCAGGACTCTCTGTGGCCTTAGGCATCCGCCTTATGGATAAGGGGAGGGTTATCATACACTCATCCCAGACTCACCCAAACTCACACCCAATCTTCACAATCATCACAATCCATAAAAGATTAAATGAGGAGCTTTAGAACTTTCTATATTGCCAGGCCTGAAGTGGCATGTAGGAGGCACTTGGATTTTGGTACTTTCCCTAAGTAATCTTTAGAAGCCCCCATTATTGTATTCATTATAACTTAGTCTTATCAAGTCATTAAAGGTTCCCCAAATATTCTTCCTTGAACATTCTTGTTCATATATATATATACACACACACACACACATATATATATACGCATATATATATACATATACATACATATTTGGAAATATTAAAATAGAATATTTTAATTAGCTGGGATAGGTAAGGTTCTATTGTGTATCTTATTTTTGTAATATATAGTCAGGTTAGTCAAACCAGGGCACCTGAGTGCTCAGTTGGTTAAGCATCTGACTTTGGCTCAGCTCATGATCTTACAGTTCATGGGTTGGACCCCTGCATCAGGCTCTGTGCTGACAGCTCGGAGCCTGGAGCCTGCTTTGGATTCTATGTCTCTCTCTCTCTCTCTCTGCCCGTCCCCTGCTTGTGCTCTGTGTCTCTCAAAACTAAGTAAGCATTAAACAAATTTTTTAAAAAAATAAGTTAAACCATTAATATGCCAACAACCTCCTTAATTAACAACTATCTTTCAAAATTGACATAACACAAGGTAGTTCACAATGGACCTCCCAATTTGATGCATTTGCCAATATTTGGTCTTTAGATGAAATATTTTTTTTAAAAAAAGCAGCAGCAGCCCACCAGAAGAACAGAATGTCTTCAGAAGCTCTTAAGAGGCAGATTCTCCAAGCTGATCAAAAAGGACCAGAAGTACTTTCCTAAGCAGGTAATGGTGCAGTAACATATCTGACAATTTGCCCTAAGAAAGCAGCTCTGATTTTAGGAAACAAAAAGCGGCATTTTCCTTTTGCACGGTGGGGAGCTGTCTGTGTGGGTCTCCCAGCGGCAAGGGTGGCCAGAGTAAACAGATGTTTCACTAGGCGGAGCAGCCAAACTCCCTTCCACTGTACACAAAGGGCTGGTGACCCCCGCTGGGGTCATCCGAATTCTAAATGACCAAGCAGAACTTTTGCAGAGAGCTTCCCCCCCCCCCCCCCAGGGCCAGCCCTAGGCAAGGCTGTGAAATAGGAGAAGCTTGCCCAGGACCACACTGCCGCAGCCTCCCTGGTCCCCAGGCATCCCTGCCCGTCCCAGCTGAGTGTCCTGAAAACCCCACCCCCACCCCAACCACCCCTGCCCACCTGGGACTCTCTCCTTAAGGGCTAGTGCCCTAAGTTTGGCCACTCACAGAGATTCTGAGGATACTGGACAGCATCCAAATAAACTGCCCAAGGCATAGAGCTCAAGAGCTGAAGGCCTGACTCCAAGTTCAGTGCTCTCTCCGTTGCCTACAGCGTGTTGTTGAATTGCTCTGTGTGTCTAAGTAGTTTGAAATTTACTATTTTATCCATTTTACGTAAGCTCAAGAATTTACAAATTGTTTGTGATGGTCCTTACTTTTTCAGAATCAAACCATCAAATACATTCTATTTCAGCTTCTGGAGAAATTTTAAAACGCTTAAAAGTATGTGTGTATGTATATATGTACATACATACATTTTTTTTTTCAGTGCAAAAAAAGGTGTTTTTATTAAAGCATGGGACAGGACCTGTGGGCAGAAAGAACTGCCAAAACTATTTATACCTTTAAAAGTACTTCTGATAGTAACATAGAGTTGTCAATCAATCTTTAACAAAACGTAGCACATTGTGTGTACACATAGACACACCTATATTATGTATGCACGCATGGGTGCATATATACATATACATATAAATGTGTGCATATATAAAATTAAAAACCATCAAAATAACTAAAACCAAGGAGCTTTTCACTGACCATAGCCTATTTTCTTAGTAGTTATTAAAGTAGAATAAAAAGTAATTCTATCCTTTGAAATACAACAAAGTTTTCTATTTACTAACAGGTAAAGAGAAAGCCACCTCTATAAAAGCTTTCAAAGGGATTTCTAAAACCTCCCTCCCATACTATGCTTGGACTCAGTCTCACGCACACTAAGAAGACCTTTAAAGTATTCACCTTGAGACCTTTCTCTCCTGCACAGATTTTTCTATCTCTGGACTTTAAAAAGTGCTTATAAAAACATGCTCATGAATCAGGGATTCATTATTTCAAACCCTGGTTGGCTTCAGATTCCTTCCATGCATTTTGCATAGAGGTGTTGGTGTTCAGGAACACAGCCACAAAGTGAGCTCAACCAGCGGGGCTGAAGAAAAACAGACCATGGGAACATGCACTAATGTGTCCCCAAGGAATGTGTCCCCAAGGTAGGTGCATTTGTGGGTGCGGGTAACTAGTTATTCAAAGTGCTTCAGTGCAAGATGAACATGTCTAAATGTCATCCTCTGATTTCCAATTGAAACCTGCATATTTTGTTCCAGAGCTGCCAGCCCCGCGGCCCTGCAGACCTGAAGTGGCTCGTGGCTTTGGGGACAGGGGGAGAGACCTCCCTTCTGAAGCTCTCTGCTGCTCCCGCCCACGGTGCTACCAAAGGTCTCTTGGTTTTAGGGTGAATTTCACTGCCAGACTCCTAGACTTTCAACTTAAACCATCAAAGACATAATTTGAAGGATATGTGGACTTTTACAAATATTTACAGAGGGAAAGTATTCTAAAATATTCTCTGTAATCTGAATTCTTCCTCATCACAGCCTTGATATAGAGCCAGGGCTTTCGACACCATTTTAGGCTGATAACCAGTTTTCTGGCCTCCCTAAATAACTTTATCGAAAGTGCCCCAAGGTCACCTAATTGGTTGTAAAAGTCGCCAAGAAAACCATAAATTCACACTTTTAAGGTGAAAATTCTAAATCTGAATTATTTTAATGCTTTGTCTCCCTTCTTTCTTCCTAAATACTGTGACTGTACTTGGTTACTCTACAGTTTCACACAAAACCCCCTCCATTCAAGAAGGGCACATGTTGGTTTGAGAAATCATCAACACCCAGATAGAATTCATCATAGAAACCGGAGGGTCAGATATCTGCAGTCCAACAGTAATGACCATGTGAGCACTGTGTTTGATAGGCACTGTTGTGAGCACTTGAAATGCACTGTTTCATTCAGTCCTTGTAAGAATCTGATTATCCCCATTTCAAAAGTGGGCAATTTGAGGTTCCTGCGAGGTACGTAACACACCCCAAGTCACCCCCGCTGGTAAGCACAAAGCCAGGGCTCCCTCCAGATCTGCTTCCTCTAGTGTTAGTGTTCTTAACCATTCCTGTACTTTAACACTGCAAGGAAAGGGGAATCAGAAGTGCTCTTTGTAAGGAACAAATACTTTCTGCAGTCAAGGATCCTAGTCTGTATAAAAGAAACTACAGAGAAATTTAATATTTCTAGTAAATGCCTCACATTTTCTACACCCTTATCTCAAATGAAGGCCACCTAAAGGCGACGACTCAGCATCTAAAAGCCAAAGGGCAAAGACAAACAAAAAGCCAAAGGACAATGTGCTATATTTACAGTTTTTGAGAAGTTTCTCAAAATGGTCAAATGTGAAAAATTACATATGCAAAAGCGTCAAGCTCAATTCGAGGTCTAGAAGCATAAAGCGCTGAGCGACTTCTCCGTAATGAAAATGGAAACCGGGGTCAATTTTCAAGTGGGACAAATATTGTTCTTTGGAACGGAAACTTGTTGCTGAATCTCACCATGAAGCAGAAAGCTTATAAACTTTAAAAAAAAAAAGAAAAGCTTGGCATGGAAACAAAAACACAACAGGAACTCCAATATGGAGACTAACGGACGGTGCCTGTCTTCCCAATTCTCTTAAAGCCATTGTTGGCTATTAAAATGCCAATGTAGGAATAATAAAACACCAATAACTCTAGCGTTCCAGAGGAAATGTCTATGTTGACGTTTTTAAACGATTTTGTAAAAACTTCCTAACACGGAAGATAGATAAGTGATAACGTAGAAGGGTAGTCAGCCCTGGCTACTAGGAATTGACCAGAACACACCTAAAAGACAGGCATCAGTCAGTCACGAAGACCACACAGTAATAGCTAATAATGAGAGCGGACACTTCTGATTTCTATGTGCCAGGTGCCATTTTGGAGATTTTTTAATACGTCGTTCTCACATGTCTGTGAGGAAAGTATTACTATCACCCCTATTTTGCGCTTGAGAAAAATGAAGCACTGAGAGATTCAGTAATGTTCAAAGTCATACACCTGGGAAGTGGTCAAAGTGGTGTCTGAACCAGCCAGTCTGATGCTGGGACTGAGACTTCTCCCTGGGCCTGGATAACTCCCTGTGCAAAGCTCTGCGCGTGAGGACGGGGACTGGCCACACATAACTGAGCTAATCGTGGAGAGAAAGCAGCAGCTTCTGTCATGTTCCTTCAGCAAAGTCTGTTATCACTGGACTTGAAGTGCCTCTCTCTGAGGGTTCACAGTCATGTTGGAGTCTAGGCTCCTAGGTGAACTGTCAGGAGCAGGCAGAAAGACCAAGAGCAGCAAACTAAGAACTACATACAAAGGGGTGCCGGTCTGGTGGGGGAACAGCTTCTCACTCTCCATTTTCTTGACGTGTCCTTTGCATCTTATTCCATGTTACCCCGCCTCTCAAACTAGTCATGAACTCCCTGAACCCCTGACCTGGGCCTCTCACGCTCTGTGTCCCCCTCACGGCTTGCGCAAATCACATGCTTCACAGACGCATGATTTACATGTGCTGTGGACATCTTCCCACAGAGGCTGAGCCCTGGGCTGACTCCTCAGGCAAGTGGTGTGTGAAGAGGCATGGAAAGAGGGGGTGAGAAGGCAGCTGAGTCCACGAAAACAAAGCCATGGCAGCTGTGAAGAGAGAGAACTCACGGGGAATGGCTGGCATGGACCACGGAAGGGTGTTGGACTGTGACCAAACAGGGCAGTTACTCATGCAGAACCTCACAGTCCATTCCAGGGAATTCAGAGATTATTCCATAGGCAATTAGGATCATTGACTGATGACACTACAGAGGAAGCAATGGGCCAAAGGCTTTGTTTGCTGACATGAGAGCTTCCAAGTCCCAGAGTGAGAATGATCAGAGAGAGAGATGCCAAAAGTCAAGAAGCAATTTCCAGGAAGAGAGAAGACAGTGATTAAGTCATGCGATTTATTTATTTAATTTTCACATGCTGAATGGTAGGCTGCCTGTGTACAATACAGGAATCTTTACACTCTTCTGACAAAGCAGGTGGAAACAGAAAAACTTGCGGAGAGAGTGTGGACCACGTGAATCTGCCTCTGTTCCTTGGCCCAGTGAGGTCTGGGGAAGTTTCTGTAAGTTTCCACCACTTCCTTCTCAGGAGGGCTAGTCTCACATCCCGAGCCCAGAGTGAGGAAGAATAATCAAGCAGAGATGGGCACATGCAACAGAGCACGGACATGAGTAGCAAGAAGCTGGAACGGACAACGCCGAGGACTAAATCCAGCTTGAAACATCATTATTACTTGTGTGAACTTGGGTAAGCTGTCAACCTGTTGACCTACTTTGGGTCTCAGTTGCTTCAAGTGTAAAGAGGGGACAATTTAGCGTATATGGCGGATTGCTGAGAGGATTAAATGAGATGAAGCACATAAAGCATTTACCCAAGAGTCCTGGTACATAGATTTTCTAACTTGTGTTTTCTTAGCTTCTGTATTTGTCTTCTGTTAATTACAGGGCCAAGCTAACAGCCAAAGTCGTTTACACCTCCCCTGCGATCCAGAGCCCATACTCGGAACTACCTCTTTATCTGACTCTTATGCACCAAACTAATACGTCCCTGCTCTACGCAACCCAGGGTCTGGGTCCAGACAACTAGGGACAACCTCTACACCCCAAGGCCTGCTGGGATTATTCAAACTAGCCAATCCCAGACTGTTTAGCCTACCCTGCCTTGCATGGGCAACCCCACAGAAACCCCAATAAAGGCTCGGCCTAGGCTTGCCCCTTATTCCCTTCTGCCTCCCGACTGACACTGGTGCTTCCCCATGTGACCCTGCATGGCGGGCCATGCCCCTCCTCTTGGGAAATCTAAGTAATAAAAAATCTCCTTTAAGTGGCATCCGTCTGTCTGTGTTATCACTCTGTCACTTACAATATGTCAATTATAATTTAATTATAAATTAAAATCCCACAGATACAATCATTGAGACAATGAGCCCAATACACACTCTCCATGATAACTTTTCCACAGGCATAAAAGAGAATCCGTTAAGTTTATGTCTTTTCTCTCCATCCCGTCTCTGCTTGCTGTTACTTTCGTGATTTTGACCTGAATCACTGCAATAACCTCCTGAGTACTCTTACTAAATCCAATCTCTTGCTTCCTCAAGCCGTCTCTTTTCATGACGCTCCTCTAAAACTCTGGATGTAGGTTATCCTCTTGGAGGAAAGCTTGATAGAGTTCCCTCTGATCTGAAAATCCAGCCCACTCCTTCTCTTGGCAGTTAGACCTTCCAGGGTCTGGCCCAGAACTGCAGCCATACCGGGCAACTCACTGTTACTCACTAAGGCCACAGCTTTTCACACATCTGTGTGTTTGTTCAGTCTAGTGCCTGCCCTCGGGATGCTTCCCACTGCTCGGTAAATATGGAGATCCCAGGGTACTTGGGGCCTTTGAATCTGCTTATATAATCTAATTGTCCCTCAGAGTATATAAGGAATTTTACATCTTCACTTTGACTTCGTAGGACCTTCATGAGATAAAAGAGACTAGAAGTGGAACAAGAGCTAATATTTCCTATTAGCCTTAATCTCAGACTTTCAATTGTCCTCAATGGTTTGGAAGGCCCAACTTAAGTTCTACTTCCTTGGGAAACTCTATACTGTCTCTTAAAATTAATCGTTTGTTTCTCTTCAGCACTTACTTAATTCTGTCTATTCATATTATATTTGTTGCATTTCTTTACATTTGTTTTCCCTAGATCGTAAATACTCTTTTGAAGTCAAGGGTAAGCTTTAGATAGATCTTAGAAGTTGTCATCACAAGGGAAAAAAATTCTGGAACGATGTATGGTGATGGATGTTAACCAAACTTAGAGTGATCATTTTGCAAAATACTGAATCATCACATTGTACACTTCAAACTAATGTTATAAGTCAATTATGCCTCAATAAAAAAAGGATGAGCCTTAGTAATTTTTTAAAAAATCTTTCTAGCATGATCTATCCATGTCCAAAGTTGCTAAACCAAGTATGGAGTAAGGTTAAAAATTCCAGTTGGAATTTATAGAAGCCTAACCAGGCTTCTTCAAACTCTTCCCAGTCCTAAAGAAAGAAATGGGCCATGTCCTGGCTGGACATGAACCCAGAGGCACCCAGTCTCTGTTCCTTGAAGCCTGTTCTAGAGCTGAATAAGGAAATCAGGTTTGGGTAGAACTCAGTTATACCTTCTTTCATAGGCACCTGAAACTTCTCCTAAGTCCTCAATAAGCATTTGGTAGGTTATCTGACTTTATCATCTGACTCTCTACCCAGCATAATCGAGGAAAAAGAAAGTTGGCTGAGATTTACAGCTATCTCTTCTTACTAGGTGGGTGGTTGGGCTTGGGAAGGAATGTCAATCATTCCATTGATACAAGGAGAAGCTGTTCCCAGCGACATAATGAAGGGAATGGTGGTTTAGAAAGAATCCTAAAAATCACTCCGAGATGATTACAGGCTGTCACTGAGAAATGAGGAAGGAAGGGCTTTCTTTTAGACTACAGGGTGTATAGCTCTACAGTCAGAAATTATTATTTTATATCTAGGCCAATGGTAGTCTGTATGCCTTTGAAATGTAAAAAGCAATAATAACTTAAGTACCTGGTATGACTTACAAAGCATCAAGATAGATTACACAGGCCGTATATGAAACTAGGTTCCTTGCTTTATGCCACCTTGCATTTCATGGTTCTGAAGTCACTGGCTATCAAATAGTCATCGAGTGCCTAGGCTACATAGGACATTGGGCATGGCGGATTCAGAGAGTAGCAAGCCATCAGGCTCTACCTGGGTCATCATCTAGATGAGGAGGACCACGGGGAAAGTGAATGAATGATGCATGCTGCACTACAGCCAAGTCTTTCAGGTGGTCAAGGGGCTTCAACAAAGAAGAGAGTTTCTGAAATAATGCATGAACTAAAATGAACAGGAATTCTCTCAAAGAAAGCACACAATTTAGTTGCAATTTAAAATTTGCAACTGTTCATCTTTGATGAGGTTTTGAGAAAGGGGGTGAGGTAATCATCTATAGCCAGGACGCCTGTGATGGTTTTCAAGCCCTCGTCCGGGGCATCATTCTGCATTCCTCAGCCTTCCTGCCCCGTCCTTTACATCTTCTGCAATAGTCCAAGCACAATTACAGCGTGTTCCAGTGTGCCGAGCAGGGGGCTGCCTGCTATATGCTACCCATATAAAGGTAGGCATCCTGACTTTATTTGGACAGAACTGGTAGCGGTATAGTTACATTTTGTATTTAAAGATCAAAACTGTGAAATCACCCAAATCTGCCTTTGCTTTCCATTTCCTTACCCCCCGGGAGGTGGAAAAGGGCTTCTCCAGGCGTAGCAGCTTCTGCCTCAGTTTGCCCTCAGTTCCTGAGCTCAGCAGCGCTAAGAAAGAACCAGGCAGGCACGGCGAGGGCGGTTATGAGTTGATAAGGCCCATCTCAGGTCACACTGCTCAGCGGCTGGGACACTCCAATCACTCTCATTAAAAGACATCACTAAACATTCACGAAAGACAGGAACTAGGTGTTGCCAAATTTCTTGAATCAACTTTTACCGTTTCACAGTGAAATGTTTATATTATATAACAGATCTACTCTTCATACTTTGTGGTTCTACCGAGTGTGAAATAATTACCACTATTACTTTTTTTTAAAAGTTTATTTACTAAATTTTGTTAAATGTTTATTTATTTTGAGAGAGAGAAAGAGAGAGACAGAGTGTGAGGCCAGGAGGGCAGAGAAAGAGGAAGACACAGAATCTGAAGCAGGCTCCAGGCTCTGAGCTGTCAGCACAGAGCTGGATGAGGGGCTCAAACTCCTGAACTGTGAGATCATGATCAGAGCCAAAGTTGGCCGCTCAACCGACTAAGTCACCCAGGCTCCCTAGTTCATTTATTTTGATAGAGAGAGTGTGTGTGACCCAGGAAGTGGCACAGAGAAAGGGAGAGGGAGAAAGAGGGGAAGAGAGAAAAGATCCCAAGCAGGCTCCACATTGTCAGCGCAGAGCCTGATGCGGGGCTTAAACTCACAAACTGGGAGATCATTACCTGAGCCAAAACTAAGAGTCAGGAGGGCTTAACTGATTGAGCCACCAGGTGCCCTGATGATAACTATTAATTTTTATGTCAAAAGAAAAATCATTGTTCCAGAGAATAAAGAACTAAAGCATAAAAACCATATTCTTTAAAAATCTTTTAAAACCATATTTTTTTGGGGCGCCTGGATGGCTCAGTCAGTTGGGCGTCTGACTTCAGCGCAGGTCATGATCTCACGGTTCATGGGTTCGAGCCCTGCATCGGGCTCTGTGCTGACAGCTCAGAGCCTGGAGCCTGCTTTGGATTCTGTGTCTCCCCCTGTCTCTGACCCTTCCCTGCTCACACCTTCTCTCTCTCTCTCAGAAATAAATAAAACATTTAAAAAAATAAATAAAACCATATTCTTTTTTATTTAAAGTCTCTTTCCTGGCACCTCCAAAGAAAACCTTACAAACCATTCAGCAGTCCATCTCCAGAGAAACTTATGGACTAATTACTCTGTGTCAGGACCTGGACTGAGCATTAGGATAAAAAGATTTTTGAAAAGATCAATCTATGGCCCTTACCTTTAAAGAACTACTGAAAATAAATATCTTCTGAAGAGTCTCTTCATGCTTTAAACAACTTAAATATAAAAATATTATCAGACAGAGAATACAGGAAGATTCCTTCGTCACTAAGTTCGAAGTTAAGGTATGTTTAGGGGAGACAGAATAAAATAGGAGGGAATGAAAGCCTACTATTGCATCAGCCATAAAAGGGTTCTGATACATGCTAGGGACAAACTTTGAAGCCATTATTCTAAGTGAAATAAGCTAGACACGATAGGCCTACTGTTATATGATTCTACTTAAATGAAGTATCTTGAAGAGGTAAGTTTATATACAGAAAGTGGATGAGAGGTTACCAAGCATGGAGGCAGGGGAGAAATTGTTCCTTCTTAATGGTTGTAGAATTTTTGTTCAGGGTGATGAAAAAATTTGGGAGGTAGGCAGTGGTGACGATGGTGGCATAACATTGTGCATATAATTCACGCTACTTAATGGTATCCTGAAAAACAGTTTAATGTGACAAATTTTATGTTATATATATTTTACCATAATTTGAAAAACTGAATAAGGTAACACACCAGAAACAATTGAATCATACCCTTTAAATGGGTGGATTGTACAGCATGCAAATTATATCTCAAGAAACCTGTTAAAAAAACACACCATCCCTTACAGGCTGCATATTACTTTGTCACCATGTAAAGCTCTGATTATTGTTAAATAAACTCACCGGGAGCAGAACCAGCTGATTAATATTGGAAATACTATGACTCACACTTCTTACTACATACCTAGGTTTTACAAAGGATCACTAATCCTTCTGGAAAGTTTAGAACACAGAGGAGCCCTCTATCTTCTGCAGACCTGGTAAAATAACTAATTTACTATCTTGCAATGGTTGCTTATCAGACTATTTTCAAAATCACCTCTTGGCTCGATTCTTGAACACGATCAGCCTGAAAAGGACAGCGGGAAATCACCGTCAGGACAAAACAAATGACAGCATTTAGTTTCTGTACCTCTCCGTTGGAGGTCCGTCGGAGGTTAGCTACAGATCGGCACGTGCCCCGGTATCTAGAAAAGTGCCTGGCACATATTGACTTTTGATACAATTTGTTGAAATGAAAGAACAGTTGCATTGATGCTTAAAAAGCTCCCGGGGCTCTGGGTCAGAGAAAAGCATTCTGGGGGGCCGCTGGCCAGCTCAGAAAGCCCCTGGGAGTTGACTACCTCTGGGCTCCTATTTTCTTCCTCTGCCGGCTCTGCGATTCTCTCATAGGTCGATCATCAGCAAGACCCAACAGTTCCTTTCTAAGTAAGTATCATTAAAAAATTCAAGGTCTAGACAGAAAAGAATGAGCTCAGGTGTTTCAACAGTATTTCATTCTGATGAAAATTTGTTTCAGAAAGGGACACAGTAACCTTTTGAACTCTGTTAACCAGGAGAGCTATGTTTTGGTCATTCGTTCTGCTGTGGCCTCTAAACAATAGGAACAGAAAATAAAACAAGTTAGCAAGGACACCCAGAAGCTAACTCTGTTTTACCGTTTCCCACGTCAGAGGTAACACAGTGATACGATTTAGACCAGAATTTGCCAAAAGCCAGTACCCACTGTGTCTCACTAGTCAAACACAAGTATCACCGAACACAGATTATATCTCAAAATAAAAGCTCTGGAAGGCAAGTCAGATGGAGATGATGCCCCTTTACTGGGTGACAACCGAAGGCACCTGTGTCTTCGACTAGGCCAACAGAAAGCCCTTCCACAAGTGAGCTGGCCGTAATTTACAATAACCTGAGAAGAGAACCAGACTTGAGGTCTGTCAATGCTATTCGAAGGTGGGGAGTGGGGGAAGCTTGTAAGATCATCAGCACCCGCCTGAACCCTTAAAAAAAAAAAAATCACAGTCACCGCAGAATTGTCACGAACATACCCTGAGTCAGAATTCCAGCTTGGCTCCGTGGAACAAGGGGTTTGGATCCAGCCCTTCGAGGGGAGCTTCGACTCCTCCACCCTCGGATCAGAGTCCCCACCATGGCTGTGGCCGGCGCGTTCCCCAGGCAGCCGAGGCCCCGCCGGGCGACGGGGAGGGGTGGACAGTCAGGCTGGGGCAGGACCGGGTACGACGCCCAAGGCAGACAGGTCCGGGCAGCTCCACTGCCTCCGTCCTGCACCCACACTCTCCTCGGCCGGTGTTCTTAGCCCTCCCTCAGGGGACCCAGGGAAAGTCGGGGACACGCGATGAGCAGAGCAGACAAAACGCAGAAACAGAAAGGAAGGATGTGAATAGAGCCAATCAATCAGAGGGGACAGTCAGCACAACACGAGGGCCAAGTCTCTCCACGAGGGAACCCTCTTTTCATTCTTCCTTTCCCCTTAAAGAAGTCTCATTTTTTTTAACACTTAAAAATGACTGTGTGTGTTGGGGGGGAGGGGCGGGGGGAGACATGTACCTTTGCGTCTGTTTCTCTCTTCCCATCCCATTTCTCTCCTGACCTGGAGCTTTGGGACATTTTCCCAAAGGGGACCATTCTTCTAGGTAAACAGAGTTCATTCACAATAGATGAAAATCATTTCTAACGTTCTGAATGTTCACTTCACAGAATTATAGCAGCTTTTGGGGCTGAGGAAAGTTGGTCAAGGGAACTGAAGAAAAATTCACAATCATGTAAACTCTCAAAGGATTTTCATTTTATTTTATTTTGTTAACTAGGCTCCACGCCTAATGTGGGGCTTGGACTCATGACCCTGAGATTGAGAGCTGCACGTGCTAAAGGACTGAGACGGCCAGGTGCTCCTCAAAGGCTTTTTAAAAATGAATTGATTCTAGGGGCACCTGGATGAGTCAGTTAAACGTCTGACTTTGGCTCAGGTCATGATCTCATGGTTCGTGGGTTCGAGCCCTGTGTTGGGCTCTGTGCCGACAGCTCAGAGCCTGGAGCCTGCATCGGATTCTTTGTCGTCTTCTCTCTCCGCCCCTCGCCTGCTTGTGCTGTCTGTCTCTCTCCCAAAACTAAATAAACATTAAAAAAGTTTTTTAAAAGAATGAATTGATTCCAATGGCTAATTCTTTGATCTCTCCTGGTGAGCTGGCTGGAGTTGCCTCATACTGAGGTGGGGCCTGAGCTCCACTCATTTAGTACGTTGCTCACTTATGCCCCCTACTGGTCAAGATGCCAGGTGCACATTGGTAGGAGACCATTGATTGCATTAAAGCTGTGGGAGGGGCAAGTAGTAGAAAGTTCTGGAACTCCTTGAGCATCTCTATCTGCTATATTCATTCACCCTGGGTGATACTATTGAATTAATTAACATTAATATTAATAAGCTAATTGATTAATTAACACTGAATTAATTGTAGCCAGCCTTAGAGGTGTTGATAGAATTTACTGTTCTTAATGACTTTTATGGATTATGCCAATGAGATGATCCAAATCCACACCTGACTCCACTCCTCTTCTTCCCAGCGACACCTTACTTAACAAGATCAAGGCTGTTTTTGCAGGAGGCAAATTCCTCAAATCCCTCCATATTCTTCTCACACCGAAATGCCTACAGGTTATTGAAAAGCAGCAGCATTTTGAGGACACACTTTACATATCCGTTTTGTTGACGTTTCCCTCATTTGCTCATTATTTTGACATTTCCAAAATTTAGACAAACTTTAGTATCTCTGCGGACGGAGGCGAAGCAGAAACGGAGGATCAGGACCTGAAAGGGTCCAAGAGCGGAAGCTGGTGGCCCCAGCCCCTCCTCGCCCCAGCCCCAGAGTGCGGTTCAGCCTCGACGCTGGGGCACAGTGTATATGATCATGGGGGGCAGCATGTGAGGAGAGGTAGGGGTCCTGTGTTTTCTTGGGTTGAACCCCCAAAGTGGGGCCTCCCTGTGCACGTAGCATGGCTTCTGCTGTGCGGGGCTCTGACCAAGTCAGCAGAGAGGTGCCCAGCGAGCCACGCACCTGCCCTTTAGGGAAAAGGCCAAAGTCTCTTAGTTCCCATGACCCCCAGAGTCACAAGGACAGGCTGCACGTGCCTGTACCAGGCATACTCCCTGTGGGCATCGAGTGGCATCCAGACAGGGCAGGAGGGGGACCAGGTGCTCGAGCCTGGGGGCTGGTTCTGGCTTGGAGGTGGGGGATTAAGCAGGACTCTTTGGGACGGTCCAGGGTCACTCGCTAGGAGAAGGGAGACCAGGAGGGGAGAACACAGTATGTGTGTTTACCTGGAACCATTTTGTTTAGGAACTCTGCGTCCAGCTGCAGGAGGCTGAGTGGGCTGGGACGAGCCCCTTAGGCGTCCCAGGGGAGGTTCTATCAAGACAAGCTGAAGCCACCCTTGCCCCATCCTGGGGGTGGGGTGGGGTGGCAGAGATAACACAGTGATGCTGAAAGCGCAAAGGATTTGCTGTGAAGACTACAGGGAACGAGCATTCTCCAAGTGGAGCTCTTCCTGAAGGTCTCCACCATCACCGCCGCCACGTATCTGAGATCCGCGTAAACAAGCTCATCGGTCCCCAGTGGGCGAGTCAGAAGTCCAAGGTGAGAGCCACAGGACACGTGGCCAGAGCCGGAAGCACAGAAACATGCCCGAATGCAGACCCTGAGAGCCCTGCGCAGCTGCTGTTATCAGCCACCAGAGGTGACATCCATGCGGAAAAGTAGGTAAAGGGAGCCAACTGCTAGTTCCAGTAAAATTCCCTGAACCTCAAAGCTGACTTTTCCCCAGAGGTCTGCCTCCTTCGTGTTGTCACGGTTCCCAAGGCACATGCGCACAGCACTTGGCACACTCTGCTTACTGTCCCTGCAGCCGGCGATCCCCACGCCTCACTGCGCGCCGGGAACTCTGGATAAAACGCAGGGGCCCAGGGCTCCCCACTCCAGGTCTGAGACAGTGCCGGGGGCTGTGATTCTTCTAGCTCCTCACACTTTCTTACATTACCAACCTGGAAGCCAGCCGAGGGCGGTGTGATCAAACCCACCCACCAGACCGTGGGCTTCTTGAAGCCAGAGGCCGCGACCTTTATTATCTTTGTGCCCAGCGCCATGCTGTAACCAGCACGTAGTTTGTAGGAGGAAGAGAATGGGCACCGTGGCCCGGGACCCAGCGAAGTTCACGGCTGTCCGGCTGCCCGAAACCCTGACCCTCCCATCGGCCTCCCGCCTGCCGCTATCGCCAACGCCACCTGGCTGTGGATGCCATCTAATGACGTCACCTCGTCTTTTCTGCACCGCAGGCCCCTGGGAATCCTCCACGTCACTCGCCTGTGATGTTTTACTGCAGGCAGTGACGATGGGTCAGGGCCGTTTCCGGTGCCTCCCACCCCACTCAGAATGGCTCCAACTCTACTTCAGATGCTCGCGAACGGGGGTCTGCACGCAAGCTCAAGGCTGGGGTTTCGCAGCAGCATCCAACACTCTGCTGTCCTTAGTTTGCCCAGTGAAGCAGGTGGTCGCGCAGTGTCCAAGGTTTTCCCCAGCAGGAAGCTGAGCAATGACCATGACTGCTGTAGGAAACGTGGTCAGGAAGAGGAAGAAGAGTAATGTCCTGCCTGTGGAGGTCAGCCCCACCCTTCCTAATTCGTACACATGTACTTCCTGACAGACCTGCCGTTGCCCATGCGTTCCGCCACCAAGATGCAGAGGGAAACGGCTTAATTGCGAGCCCATGAGGTCATTTTCCTCCAAATTAGTCTTCTTATGACATACCCTCCCCCTCTTCCTGAAGAAGAACACATCGAGAAAGGAAACACACTTTGTCTTCACACAGGGGATCGAAACACACGGAAGGTTCTTTAAAGACCAGTACGGTTCAGGACAGCCTTTAGTTCACAGATGTTTGCTTCTCATTTCCTACGGTGACAGTGGAAATTTCATTACCATAAATACTGCCCCCCCCCCCCCCCCCCCCCCTCGAGGATGAAGGGCTGAACTGGGCCATCTGCTTCCTGGTAAGCTCTTAGGGCCTGACGTGCTTCAGGGTACACGAAGGGCACTTAGCAAAGGCTGAGTCTGTCTATAAATCCATGTCAGCTGTGATACGGCTGTCACCTGGCAAAATGTGCATGAAGTCATCAGAATTAACTATGACTTCCCATCTCTGTAGCAAATTTCTGATCTTCTATTATGTCAGGAAGGGGACGTCGGGACACAGTGGGGGGCTGTGTGTGGGGAATTTCTTCAGCTCCTGATTGTTTTCTCCCATCTGGGTGGGGTTCCAGGAGCTTCGGGTCTCTCTTTAACCTCACAGACTTCTCTTCGGGGCAGAAATCAGGAATTTGATCAGCAAGTGGAGAAGGAAAACTGGGCAGAATGCCCACAGGTAGCACACGTTTTGCTTTACTTCTTGATGTCGTAAGTGTGACATATGCAAAAGCCACCCTCGGAGGGCGGAAGGCTGCCCCCAGCCACTCCGCTGCACGGGAAAGCTTCTGAATGTGAGTTAAGTATTAGGATGCCCACCCCACAGACATGAGGCACAATCTCCAATGTCTGATTTTGTGATAATAAAGGTAGGGGTTTCGTCTCTCTCTGCCTTTTTCTTTTGTTTTAAATTTTCAAATGGGTTCAGGGGCGCCTGGGTAGCTCAGTCGGTTAAGTGTCCGACTTCGGCTCAGGTCATGATCTCACAGTTCGTGGGTTCAAGCCCCACGTTGGGGCTCTGTGCTGACAGCTCAGAGCCTGGAGCCTGTTTCAGATTCTGTGTCTTCCTCTCTCTCTCTGAACCTCCCCTGCTCACGCTGCCTCTCTCTCTCTCTCCGAAATAAATTTTTAAAAAATGGGTTCAGAACCTGGGTGGGAGAAGAACATCTTTATTGCTCTGTCCCCCAATGTCCTAAGTGTGGGCCATTGGTGTTTATTTAGTGATTTATAGCAAATTGTTTTATGTCACAGTTTTTAGAGTCTTGCCGTTGGCGGGTTTTTTTTGTGTGTGTGTGACTTGAAGAGCAGTGTTAAGCCTTATACCACATGCACTTTTTACTTTGACAGCTCATTCAGCTTAAGATGACTTTGCCCACAGGGGAGTGGCTCTGTCTAAAGTATCAGGGCTGCCCATCAACACATGAATGGATAAAGATGTGGTCTACTTTTACAATGGAATATTACTCAGCCACAAAAAAAGAATGAGATCTTGCCAATTGTGGCAACAAGGATGGACTTGGCGTGTGTCATGCTAAGTGAAATAAGTCAGAGAAAGACAAATACCGTAAGATTTCACTTATATGTGGAATCTAAAAAAAAAAAAAAAAAAAACCCCAAGGGAATAAACAGAGGCAGCAGAAACAGGCCCACAAATACAGAGAACAAGGTGGTGGTTGCTGGACGGGAGGGGGGTGAGGGGACGGGCCAAAGGAGTGAAGGGGAGTGGGAGACATGGGCTTCTGGTTATAGAATGAGTAAGTCACGGGGATGAGAGGGACAGCACGGGGTACTGTAACAGTGCTGAATGCTGGCTGGCAGATGGAAGGTACACTTGCAGCGAGCACAGCATAACGTGTGGACTTGTGGAATCGCTGTGTTGTACACCTGGATCTAATGTAACGTGGTATTCAACTGTACTTCAGTGAAATAAATAGACAGACAGACAGACAGACAGGACTCCAGGCATCGGGCCCTCACAAGCAAGGTTCAGGCCTCCCTCCCCTAAGCAAATGGCTGCGTGGCCCCAGCAAGTGCAAGCTTAGCCTAATGGTGGGGGGTGTTAGGAGACAGGTACCACTGCTTGCCCTTGACCTACACAGGTGCAGGGTTTCTGAAGCAGGTGCATGGAGGCAAAAACTCCACAATAGGATAAGGAGAGTCCCTGTGTTCCCAGGTTACTTAGACACCGAGGAGGAACTCTACTGCAAGGCAACGGGCGGGCATGGCTTGTGGGCTGGGGCGCAGCCTCGGGTGCTCCTTGCCAGGCCTGTCCCGGCACCATCACAGTAACTGCTCCCAATTCCATTCTGCATCCAAGGCCAAGAGGAAATCGAGGAGGGGCAACATTTGGATTTAGGTGGCTCTTCCACAGGTCTGAGAGTCTCCTCACACTGCGGGGCCTTCGGTTGGTTCTAGGAAAATTGGTTCTCTCACTCAGAAACCACTGAGACTCGCTCAGGAGTTGGCAATGGCCTCTGGATCAAAGTGCTGCATGCAGGGAAACTAGGGGCTCCGGGGGCCGGGGGGGAATGAGAAATAAAAACCTATTTTCTAAATCCGGAGGGCCCGCGGCCATTTGTGTTGGCTTAGCTCTCAACATGAACAACATGGAAGACATTCTAAAGTTAAAAAAAAAAAAAAAGAAAACGAGAAGAACAAGACGATGCTCTTCTGTCGGTTCTTTGCTCTGAGTAATAACCACAACCTGGGCTGAAATGTTTTGCACTGGATGTGCTACAAAATTCAGCCAATGCTACAGTAACTCCCAAATGCCGTGTTTATGGTCCTCAGTGTTGCAGCGCTCACATACAGGGAAAATATCAACACGTGTGGTGTCTGCGGATAGAAATCGATCCCTGAAAATCCATATGGGATCTGGATTCTCACACATGCTCACGGGCCTCGTTGTCCAGAGGCATTTATTAGCTGCCAAGGCATCTCTGGTCTATCCGCCCTAATGGTAGGAAAAGGTGGTCAAATTTGCCCACCTCAGACAACTTTCCTAGATTCTCCCGGAGTCTAGCTGCTCCGGGAATAGCTCTCTTCTCTTTAAGAGTACAAGCCATGTGGGGCCATCTGCACTCACCTCTTCAGCTCTCCCCCAACCCACTGCAATCTAGTTTTCCCCTCATCTTTTCCAACCATCAGAAGGTCTCGGTTGCTTAATCCAGCTGGTATTTGTCAGTTTCTCATGTGACTTTCGGCAGTGCCTGACACTTTCAGGCTCTTCTTACAGCACTGTCATCCCTTGGGGACCACAGTGTCTTATAATCCTGGTTTTCCTCCTGCCTACATTGACATTCCTTTTCAGTCTCCCGTGCAGGATTACCCTGCGACTCATCTTCATCTTTGGCCCAAACATCTGAGCACCAGACCAGTATATCCAAGTGACTATTTGAGATCCACGAATTCACAGGAAAATGAAATGTAATACATTCCCCAAATGCAATCTTCCTCCCCAGTCTGGTCATCTTCCAGTGACTGCCCCCCAGTTTGTGTGGACATACTAGCTAGAAATTTGAGCCATGCTTGCCACCTTTTCGCTCCAGATATTCAAATCATGACCACTGCTAGTTTTGTTGTTATTGTTTGTTTGTTTTACTTTTTAGCTCACTCTCAAGTGTCACTGACTTTTCTTCATCTCTGCCCTGGTCATCTTTCTTTTTTTTTTTTTTTTTTATTTATTTCTAGGAGAGAGAGAGAGAGACAGCGTGAGCAGGGGAGGGTCAGAGAGAGAGGGAGTCACAGACTGAAACAGGCTCCAGGCTCTGAGCTGGCAGTCAGCACAGAGCCCGACGCGGGGCCTGAACCCACGAACCGCGAGATCATGACCTAAGCGAAAGTCGGACGCTTAACCGACTAAGCCACCCAGGCGCCCCAACCCCTGGTCATCTTTCAATTGTACTAGTGTAATACTCTCTTATACCTTCTTCTGAGAGCACAGGACCTTCAGGCTATAAGCTTTTCAAATTGCAAATGTGATTCACCCCACCATTACCTCATCCACTGAAAACTCCTCTATGCCCTTGCATTTCACTGAAGACAATGATCAAATCCTTCACACGGTCCTGAACACCTTGTACATCCTAGTCCCTGCCTTCTTGCTAACTTATAGGGGAGTTTCTCCTGGACGGATCCAGACCCATCACTCTTCTCTGAGCTCTCCAGGGGGTCTGGGTCCCTATACATTGCTTTCCAGCCATGAACAACCTTCTCCAGGTAATGCCTATATGTTTGTCCTTTCTAGCACTTATAATTTACAACGAATGCTTAGTTGATAGTCATCTCCCCTACAAGTCCACTCTGTAATGTTGATGTGGGTATGGGGGGGGCGGTTATGTGGTTTTTGGTCACATCAAAACCCCCAGAGTAAAGCCTGGTACATAGTATATACTCAGTGAGCACTTAGTGAATGAATGAACGAACAGCCATTACACACTGGGGTGTTGGTATAATTAGTGTGTTTGATATTTCTATCACAGCTGTTGTAATTTTTAAAAAATGCTATTGTTATAATTAGAAATCAAGTTCTGTTAAAGAAAGCAGACCATAATTATAAAATCATTCCCATGGGAAAACATGATCTACTTTAGGACACCTACCTTATTTTATGAATTCTTCAAAGAGCGCTATGTTGCAACGTGCGCTGCCCATATTCATCTCCTCTTTAGATTTAAGATTTGCTTCTTCTGTGCCCTAGAAATCCTATCTGCATTGCGACCACAGCCATAAAGCTCAAGAAATTTAACAAATGACTAAACATCTCTTAGCAGCTTAGTATTCATTATAAGATTAAAGCCTAGGTTAAAATATATTTTTTAAAAACCTGTGAAACTTGCATTCTATTAAAAACATAGCGGGGCGCCTGGGTCGCTCAGTTGGTTAAGCGTCTGACTTCAGCTCAGGTCATGATCTCACAGTTGGTGGGTTTAAGCCCCGCAACGGGTTCTGTGCTGACAGCTCGGAGACTGCTTTGGATTCTGTGTCTCCCTCTCTCTCTCTCTCTCTCTCTGCCCCTCCCCTGCTCATGCTGTCTCTCTCGGTCTCAAAAATAAACAAACATTAAAAAGAATTTTAAAAAACATAGCAACTAAGAAATAAGAGTAAGGCAGCAGAGTCTTCCCATAGCTGATGCTTAATATACTGCCAAAACAATTTTCACATTTACAGTTGACCCTTGAACAATGTGGGGGTTCAGGCGCCCCCATCCTCTCACACCAGCAAATCCACATGCAACTTTCAACTCCCCAAAACGTTAATAATAGCTTACTCTTGATGGGAAGCTTTATTGATCACATAAATAGACGATTAACACATATGTTGTATATCATATGCATTCTATACTGTATTCTTAGAATAAAGCTAGAGGGAAAAAATGGATTAAGAAAGGCACATGGAAGAGAAAATAAACTTACAGGATTGTGCTGCACGTATCAGAAAAAATCAGTGTGGTTAGCGGACCTGGGCATTGCAGGGCTCCTGTGCGGCTCTGGGGTCAGCTCTGCTCTCTCCTCTATGTCAAAGTAAGAAAGGTCACGCTGCATTACTGTGGCACCTTTATTGACAACCGCAGCTTACTAACAATTTGTTTAACATATTAATTTTATAGGAAGATCTCTCATAAATATTTTTCCTTCTTATTTTTTTCAGGGATTTATCTATATCCTCAGCAATAAAAAGCGACAGATTTAGACTGCACTCCAGTTTATGATTGGTATTCAAGGACTTCAGGCTTTAAAAACTGCAATATCCATGTAGTCCAACTGATAAAACCCAGGCTTTCTAACTTTAGGTACCTAGAAGTGTTTTGTCTTTAATGCCAGTCGTCATTCTCAGTTGGTTAGAACAGGGTCCCAAGGAAACCTCAGCAGTTGGCAGTTGAGAATAACCATCTGCTCTAGCAAAACCTTTGTTATTTGTGATTCCACCCTGAAAGGTGAACCCCATAAAATCTTAGGCCTCTGTATTAGATTGGTGCAGAACCTTAAACCAGAGGCCATGCCAACATTTCTCTGTCTTTTCAAGAGAGTATGTGGGTTAATTATAAGGTGCTGATTGACCTGGATTAGTCTTTATCCCTGTCTGCACAAAATTAATTCCTACTACTTACATCAATTAGATTGGGTCAAGATGGGTAACTTGGGCTGAGCCTAACAGAAAAATTTCTGCTTACGAAGGCATCTGAAGCTAACTGGGATTATTGCCGTTAAGAAATAATTCTAGTTTACATATGGGGAGTTATTAATGGTACTAGGGATTAAATCTCTCCATATTCACTTTATAGAGTTATTAAAGCTTATTCAGACACTGCTGAATTTAGATGTTCATTTGGAACGGTTTTAAGACACTTGGCTAGAACAAGTGAGGAAACTATTTACCTTTATGGCCGCATTTTTTGTCTTTAACTGTCAGACATTACTCATGCCAACATTTAAGGGGTCATAAATACCATTTACATTAAAGACAAGGGGACACACTGAAAAGACTTGATAAGGCTCCCCTCTTTACTTTTGCTGAACACATTTGATATCAGACATTTAATTAACAAACAGGCAGCTAACTGGATTTTCTAGCTAACAGAATTCGGGCGCTTCCGGATCAGACTCCTGGTAGTCAGCTCTTTCACCCTCCAACGGTCTAACATTCCCCCTCCTCTCCTTCCTCTTCCACTGCAGTCACTGAGGGCTCCCCAAATCTACAGTCCCCGAAATCTGTTCTTGCGTCTGCAGACAGCAAGAGAGTGAGCATAGGAATACAGTTCTTATGCACAATTTTAAATGGCTGGAGTGAGTACTATCAGTAAATAGCAAAAGTGAGTGCTGCACCATGTTAGGGATGAAGCGGGCTAATATATTTTCCCTAAGTTAAATGAAAAACAGATCCTTCAGACATCAGAATTTAAAATTTCTTTCCAAATTAAGAATATTTTACATGGTGGGCATATATCAGGTGTTGTGGTGAACCTGCAGATGGGTCCCCATCTCCACCCCCCACCCTGGTCTTGTGTCTGTGTGTGTCATGAAGTTGTGCTCTGACAGGATGATATATAAACTGAGCCCAGAAGAACGAAGAGGAATAAACAAGAGTCGGCCAGCCCGGAGCCGCAGGATAAGGTGAGGGGGCAGGTACGGGGAATGCCATGTGCGAACACGCATGGTGCCTCTTTGGGGGAAATGCAAGCATTGCAGTAAGGTAGAGGGTGTGGTGTATGCACGCATGCGTGCGTGGGTATACATATACATAAGCAGGAATGAGGCCACCAAGGGCCTCACGCACCTTGACGAAGAGTCTGACTTTATCCTAAAGCAATGGGAAGGTTTTGAAAGGTTTTAAACTGAGGAATACCATGATCAGATCTGTATTTTGAGAAGACTCTCAATGAAGTTGGAGAACAGATGAGGAAGTAAGAATGCACGTAGGGAGGCAGAGACCAGCTGGGAAAGAGATGACGGTGGCCTCTATCGAGATAGCTGGAGTGGGGAAGCGTATGGGTTGGGGCTGGTTAGACTGGGGTGCGTGTGAAGGAGAGGGAGGAGTCAGGGAGGGGGCTACAGCCTGTGATGTAGACACTCCGGGGCTGGCACCACCATTTGTTCGCAGGGGTCTGCGTGACCAAGAGCGGGGGAGTTTGGGTTGTGGCGTGCTGGTTCAGGTAAACAGTGAGCCCCCCATTTTAAGACATGTAGGCGACTGCTAGTATCTTCTTCTCCACTATAATCAATCCTTTGAAAGCGTTTTTGAATCTTTGAACCTTTTTAGAATCTTTGAATTGCAAGAGTTACTCCTTCAGATCAGAATCTATCGTCTTCATCCCCATTTCTCACATCTTTGGACACTGCAATTGCTCCAGAAATGCTTGCCTCCTGATATCCTTAGGATAAATTCCCAGAAAGAGCACCGTGGGCTTAAAGAGTTAAGACTTTAAAAATTCTTATTATATGCTGCCAGGTTTTCTCCAAAGAGATTGAGTCGACTTACATCATCAGCAATAACGCATGAGGACCCCCGTGTGCCCAGTAGCCTTTCCAACATTGGCCTTTGACATTTGTTCACTTGGTTGGTGTAAAATATTTTCATTTGAAAAAAACTGACTAAAGTTGGATGTATCTTCAGATTTGTTTCCAATTTGTTTTCTTTTTGGGAGAAATGTCTGTTTCTATCCTTGGACCACTGACCCAGTGAGAATCCGATAGTGTGCTCAGGTTATATAAATTCTTATGCATGTGTGTTATCAAGTCTTCAATTTTTCCTATGCATATGTTCCCATTTTGTTACTTTTATTCTGTCTCAGCTTTAGAAGGTTTAAAAATTTTATATCTGTGCATCTTTGTCTTTTCCATTGTTTTTCCTTCAACCAAATTTCCCCCTTTGTAGATGAAACTGTAGAACTCCGAGTCTACCATTCTTTAATTCATTGGGAGTCCGTTATAAATAAATACATTTATTGTCTGTGGTCTGAATCTTGCATATTTTTCTTTTATAGTATATCTGGCATATTTTTCTTTATATTGTATCTTTACTAGTTTTTTGCTTGATTCATCTATATTTTATAAATATTTTATCATGATAACTGCAAGAAATATTTATGTAAGTTCATTTTGCTATTTAATCTGATTACCTTAGGTTTAAATAATCCTTGCGCTTATTCTTTCGCTAAGAAAAATAAGTTTTATCATTTAAGATAAGAGGCCTGGGGCTCCTGGGTGGCTCAGTTGGTTAGTTGTCCAACTTCAGCTCAGGTCCTGATCTCATGGTTCGTGAGTTCAAGACCCATGCAGGGCTCTGCACTGACAGCTCAGAACCTGGAGCCTGCTTCCAATTCAGTGTCTCTGTCTCTCTCTGACCCTTCCCTACTCACGCATTCTCTCTCTCTCAAAAATAAATAAACATTAAAAAATTTAAAGATAAGAGGCCAATATAAAGCTTTCGTAGGAAGGGGGTAAAAGACTCAAGATCCCCATATAGATTCAAAATCTGAAAAACTGAAAGACAAGGTTATAGGGGTAGGAGGTCCCTTCTTCTCCCAGCCCCCAACCTCAACCTGGAAGGTCTGAGAGAAGAAAAGAAGAAAACTAGCAAGAAGGTAAGAGCACATGTGAGGAAATGCTCCCGAGACACCTCAAGTGGTTAAAGGCACGCACTCTGGTCTCTAGCGGATCTGGGTTTGAGTCCTGTTTCTGCCATTCAGCAGCAGTGTGACCTCAGGCACATTCCCACACCGTGTAATGGAGAGCGCACTGAAGGGGACAGGAACAGGCACGGGATGACCAGTCAGGGGCCGCGCTCACAGGACTGTAGAGGAGACAGGACAACGTGCACACAAAGCTCCCGCCCCACTCTGCCTGCTGGCACACGGCAAGTGCCCAAAATGTCACTTGTGACTGCTAAACGCTGCTCAGTGAGGCCACTCCATGGATCGTTACTAAGGTTTTGGGTTTACCGCTCCATTTTCAGATAGGAAACAGTTCCAATTTGTGGGCACCTTTTTCAAGAAATGTGTGAGCTATATAACTTGGCATTTACATGACTTTAAAAAAATTTTTTTAATGTTTATTCATCTTTTTAAAAATATAATCTATTGTCAGTTTGTTTCCATACAACACCTAGTTGCCATCTCAACAAGTGCCCTCCTCCATGCCCATCACCCACTTTCCCCGCTCTCCCACCGCCATCAAGCCTCAGTTTGTCCTCAGTATTTAAGAGTCTCTTATGGTTTGCCTCCCACCCTCTCTGGAACCTTTTTGTCCCCCCTTCCCATCCCCCATGGTCTTCTGCTAAGTTTCTTAAGACCCACATATGAGTGAAAACATATGGTACCTGTCTTTGTCTGAATGACTTAGTTCCCTTGGCATAACACCCTCTAGTGCCATCCACGTTGCTGTGATTTGAAAGAAAAGTGAAACCCGGCGTCATACATGGAGGCCTACAAAAATTTATAACACCAGCTTGGCCTTGGCTGGCTCTCAGCCCCTCCTCTGGATATCATTCTCAGAGGAGCCTGTAAAACTCCCTGGTAGTGATTTCACTCTGGGCAAGGCAGGGGGAAGAGGGCCTGACCTCCGAGGTCACTTGCTCTGTCGTGACAGTTAGAGCAAAACAGCAATTATCCAAATTCCTCAAGAGATGAGAAGTTCTGCCTAACTGAACTCTCTGGTCGCTCTAGGGTTGACAATGAAACCCGCTTTCAACCCCTGTTCAATTTCTTTTCCTCTAAACTGGGTCATACAAGTTTCCGCCTCTATAAGTAAGTACGGTGTCCAAGCTATAATTGAGCCTTCCTCTGATGATTCCGTCTCTCACTCTGCCTCAGGGTCAAGACTCCCGGAAGAGAGGATGGGTGGAATGGGTTGAATGAAGACCTAGGATAACACACTTCAGGAGGTTTATCTTAGTTCCTGAAATAAATTCCTCGTGTCCAAGTCCTCTGTGGGTGCAGTGGAGGGGGAGGGTTAGAATTTCCTCTAGAAGCTGAGTTTAGAGAGAACAGTCAGCTAGGGGCTTTGGCTTATGTAAATGTTACTGGATTGCAGGTGTATGTAATGCCCTGACTGACAGTCGGAAGCCCTGAGAAGCATTCTGCAATGCATCTAAGCACCTAATAGCGAGCACTGGCTACAGAGGGGCGGGAGAATTATCAGCCTTTGTCTACCAGTCTCCCGATCTAAACGCTCACGACCACGAAGGGTCTGAGTTAATGACAGCTCCGTGGAGGTCACGGACTACACAGAATGTGTAAACACAACACAGCACTAGACAGATGTGCATATGCTTCGAGATAAAAGGATCTTTTCCTAGAGTGGAGCTTACCTTAAAAGTGTTTTTGGAACTTATATTCACAAGGCTCTGCCCTCTTATAGAGGAGGCTAAAGGTTAATTTTCCATGGCATTCAGCACTGCAGACAAATGCCAAAATTCTATTCCCAGACCTAAATTATATAATCAGAAATAGAGCATTCAAACTGCACATCAAATAGTCTCACTTTCTGGCAGACTATGAAAAAAAATCAGTTTTAGTGTTTGAAGTAGGCATTTGTTTATATAATGCAACCAAGCATGACTGCCAAACACAATAATTAAATGCTTTAACAAGGGAGAAATCTTGCCAGAATATGTAATTTGAGGGGGAAAATAAGCAGAGGGTTGATATGTAGCAGAAAATGCTGAATTATTTATTATTTCCTGCTACTCAGAAGCAGACACTCAGGCTACGTGCAGAAATGGTCAAAGAGAAAGGAAAGCGTCAGAGGGCCGTTACTGCATTTAAATTTCATCTTACTTTTGATCTTCCCACCCAACCTTGAAAAATGAGGAATTCTCACCTTCCTTTCATTGCACAATTCCCTGTGTGGAAATGAAATTAAACATCTAGGAAGAAAAAACAAGTAAGCCTATCTTTCTCTTTTCGCAAGTTGAATTATCAGCTAAAGTTTTACTCAGTTTGGAGTGTGCCTGTATTTCTCTTCTGGGGAGGGGTGAAGCACGATAAGTGAGTGCTTTTACGTCATTTACTTCTGTAAAACAAAACAAAACAAAATAAAATAAAACAAAATAAAACTGGGATGTTACACCTACTCATCTTTAAAAATTCCTTCTAACTCTATGGCCTTTGATATGACTTTCTGTTACAACATTCAGGGGAAAGGTCGTAGCACACGAACAAATAGCTGAAGGCATTAAGCATCAGTGTTTTCACATTACTTAAACTAATAATAAAAAACATTCCCCAGATATGTCTTGTGTCTTATAACAATTTAATGTATGCCTATCATAGGTGAATATAATAAATATAAATATACAATAAATATATTAATGATTATATAGTATGTGTAAGATAATAATTTAATATGTATATTTATATATTAGTTTATATTAATTATATTACACACGTCAAGGGAATGAGGACTTAACGTTTTTTATATTCTCTTACTTCACCTATTAGTGAAATACAGCATCAATTTAATGTAGGCTGATAGTTAAAATGAACAACTAATTAGGGCTCTTAAAAGGGTTCAACTTCTAAGACAACTGAAGAGCCTTAATTTTGATGTTCACATCTCTAAGATCAAACACTATAAATGCCCTCTGGCTTCCCTCAGGAACTTAAAGGAACAGCGGGGAAAGGAGAGGAGGCAGCAGCAATTTCTAGAATTTGCATAGTACCGTAAGACACCTCGTAACATTAATTTATTCACGTGGACATCCATGGAATGAGGCTCTGATTTTCTCCATGGAGTAGAGAGAACCCAGGCTGAGGGAGCCCTTCCACCACTTATACGGTGAGGTAGGAAAGGGAACTATTGGTATGAAGACTTCTGGTATTACTCTCCCTTTCTATGACCCTAAAAGTGGTTCCTTGATAACATCTACACATCTTCTGTGTGACTTAGAGGGCAATTCCTTTAGCATCAGGGGCTCCCCAGTCCGAGGGATGATAAGCTCTTGACTAGCCTAGTGCAAAAGGCTCCTAACTGCTTACCATTTTTTTCCCACTCTTATCTGCAATTCATTCTCCACCCAAGAGCTAAACAAAATCAGTCTTCAAAACCTTAAACTGGATTGCATCACTCCCCTGCTTAAAACCTGTAAAACACAGTCTCCCTGCATTTAGAATAAAAGCCAAACTCCTTAACATGTCCTCAAAGCCACCCGTGGCATAGCCCCCTCCCCCCCCCCCCAATCTCACCTCACTGTCCCTTGTCCATTGCTCACCAGCCTCTCTGGCTTTCATTTCTCATTCTTTCATTCACAGCCCAACTTCAGACAGGCCTTCCCCAATTCCTCCGCCAACAGAATCTGTACACTTAAGAGTACCCAGTTTTCTTCATTCACAGCACCCACCACGATTTGTACTCATACACTGTAATGATCTTTAAAGTCATCTTTTAGGGGCGCCAGGGTGGCTTAGTTGAGCATCCACTCTCGGTTTCAGCTCAGGTCATGATCCCAGGGTCATGGGCTCAAGCTCCATGATGGGCTTGATGCTGAGTGTGGAGCCTGCTTAAGATTCTCTCTCTCTCCTTCTGCCACTCTCCCCTACTCATACTTTTTCTCTCTCTAAAATAGATTACATGAGAAAAATAAAATCATCTTCGGCTCTGCTAGACTCTAAGCAACTTGGAAATCCACTTGATCTGCTGCATCTACTACAGTACTTGGCATTTGAAGCTTTTCCATAAGTGTTGGCTGAATGAATGCCTACACAAGTGAGGTGTGATGGGACTCCTAACCTGACCAGTTCCTCAACAGTGTTGGGTTTTGGTGCCTTCTTACCCATAATGGCTCTGCCTTACCCATAATGGCACTCCTTAGGACGGACAAAAAGGAAGCAACACAAGAGTTACAACATTATGTCATTTCCTGCAACTAAATGGACTACTGTATGGAGTCAACTATTAATAGATCCTATAGCTATGAGTGCTTACGTGATCAGGGTGTCCCCATTATTCCTGGGATAATTAGAGAACCCCAGAGTTTGCTGAATGAACCTAAGGATGCAAAAACATTTTTAAATAACCCTTAGCTCTAGGGCTGGCATGTTGGCACACTTCCAGGGGGCTCTGTTCCCAGAGGGGTTTGTGGTCACCCTTGATGGACTGTGTAGAGCAGGTCCATGTGGCCATAGGTGGTGGCTCTGCACAGCTCCTCAGTGTTTTCATTTTGGATTATTCTTCCAGCTCTATGCTTTGCTCCTAGGCTTTATTCTTTGTTACAAACCCAACATTTATCTTATACATGTCTTTAAAAATATGATTCAATGGATCATATTCCTTATAAAGTCAATGAAATTAAAGTCAGTGAGAGGCTAGGAAAAGAGTCTACTTAAGCCAATTTTTTATTAGAAAAACACCCCAACATGACTGATTTTTGAAAATGGATCCCTCGTTGTTTATTTACTTTGAAAACAGAAACACATATGAAAATACTGTATAAAATATTTTCCTTGATTATTTTTCTTGAAATTTCCATCAAAATCCATGGGGTTTATGAAGAAAAATAAATGTCGGCTTCATTGAGGGAGCAAGGATAAAAATTAATAAAGCCACCACTTTCCTTAAATACAAAAATCCCTTAGTAATCTCAGGAATGGTTTCAAAAGGAAATCAGAAATACGTTTTAAGGTCAAATCTGGGTAAGAACAATGTCAGCATGAAGAACACCTTTGGTAAGAACTTGGTTGAGCTTAAGAATCTTAACAAGATTCTGTACAGGACTGTTTTTTATAGGATCAATTGTTTCACAGGATTCTGCCAAAAGGACCTAAATAAACAGTACAAGCAACTTTGACAGCAAGGCACTGAAAGTAACTTGGTAAAAATTTACCCCAAAGAGCATCTCATGATCTTACCTATTCGCTAAAGAGTTAATACTCCTCTTATACTGAAGCCTTATGGGTTCAAGTGGAAGTAACCACAAGGGAGTCAGGAATCAAACTAGGTCAGAGAATGTCCTCTGTAGAAGTTCAAATGCCATTTCAGAAGCCTCTTCAATCCTGTCCATCCAGAGAAAAGTCACCTTTTCCTTCTCTTTGCTCCTACTCATTCTGGGCAGTAAAGACACATCTCAGCTCGCTACAGTCATGAGCCTTGAAGGCTTCTGCTCCCTCCTTTTGAGGGCTAGACCTAAGCCATGCATCTCCTTTTGTCTCTCCTAAATCCAGAGTAGCCGTGTACATGTTTGAGTCAAAAAAACGAATGTGGGTATTTACAGTGATCTTATTTTAGCCATCCTACAGAACTAGGTGGGGGAGAAACGAAGCAGCCTTGAGAAGAAAGCTGAAGTTAAGATGTTTAAAAATAAATTAGGATTAGCAATTGCTTTGAGTTGTCACTGCCGTAAAATAAAAAGATTACTGCCAGATGTATGAAATATATTGGTCACGATAATTTAGCTCTCATTTTATTTACATTTAAGGTCAAATAAGGCATTCCATTTTGTATTACTGTGTACAAAGTAGAAGGATGGGAAAAACCATGTATTTTGTATCATTGGAAGACCGTATTTCCAAATACAAATCAAAATTTGACTAAATGAATCAAAAGTTTTTAAACCTTTCCTGTCCTCTTCCCCCTAAACAATCAACTTATTTTCATGAGTCCATATAAAGCGTTATGAGTTTACAATCTTTTATGTGAATATTTCAGGTCGTGGCTGATTAGGAATACTGAGCCCCAGCTGACGAGAACACTAAGCTCTCCCTTGGTCATAAGCCAGCAAGACTCCATGGAAACCAGTGAGTCCTAACAGATCAAAGAAGAGTCTAGCACTTAAGAACTGCCTCAAATGACCCAATAATAGAAACTACGCTCAATAAGGGTACAATTTCTCAAATGGACCATTAAATTTTATTATAGAACTCCATCACTCCATCAACAGGAAAATGTTGGCTCTCAAAGACAAACCATAATTCTTTCTTTGGAACTAAACGACAGACAGGTTGAAAAATATTTGAGGCAGCCGTAAAGAGCCCAATCATCTTGTGCTTTGTTTAGAAGGTATTCTGATTGTTTAACGCTTCCGTGATAATTTTTTTTTTACTACGTTTTTTGGGGGAAAGTTACAGTTGGGCAGCCAGGGCATTCTGTCTTTTCTTGGCAGGTACAAAGGGTCCCAGCACACCAGGACGCAGCAATATGTGGGCACAAGAAGCCTTCTAGTTCACAGACAAGCTCTCACCCCCAATAGAAACCAACTTAAAAAAAACCCAGCAAGTAGACTTTTAGAATCAATCTTCACTTTTATATTCCTGGAAAGACCTATTTGCATACAGGCATTTTAGCCAGTTTTTTATGTAAGTCAATTTTCAAATACTTCTGCTCTTTATGTCTCTTTAGACACACATCTCACAAATAGACAAGAGGTCTTGAACCCTTTTATACTCCCTGATTGACTGAGAAATCTTTTAAGGACCACGTAGCACTCAACAACAAGATAATATTTTTTCTTGTTATCGGTTGATTTAATATCACCGTCAGGTCTAAGGGAGGGCCAGTTCTGCTTCTCACTGCCTCATTCATTTTTGTACTTCTGAATTCAGTTTCGCTAAAAGTTGCTAAGCAGATGAGAGGCTGTATTTAAAAATGTGATATTTGATAATTATACTGCAGGAAAGTATTTCTGCTTGGTTTAGTGAAACACATTGTTTAGGCACATCAGTTGCAAAGAGGAAACGTAGATTGCTGTGAACAAGGAAAATTATTATATTATTGGAAGTGTCCAATTACTGGACAGCGTTACTGGATTCTGCACTTCAAATGACTCTTTTCCTAGATACTTTATAATGTTAGGTTATGTGTAACAAACAGAAGCCTGTTCTGCGCAAACCCCATTTTGGTCTTGTATTATGACAACAAAATGCTGTCTCTTAGAAGTTTGCTGAAGACACAAGACTCAGGTGAACAGATAATATAAGCAAGCAGGCTTCTTAGAGCTGGTCCTCAGCCAGAGATTAAGCACCCATTAGGTCATGTGTGGACATTCTTTTAAGGAAGTTATGTCCAGGGGAGTCTGGGTGGCTCAATCAGTTAAGCATCTGACTCCTGATCTGGGCGCAGGTCATGATCTCACAGTTCATGAGATCGAGCCCTGTGTCAGGCTCTGTGCTGACATTGTGGTGCCTGCTTGGGATTCTCTCTCTCCTCCCTCTCTCTCTGCCCCTCCCCTGCTTGCACTCACATACACTCTCTCTCAAAAATAAATAAATAAACATTAAAAAATAAAGAAGTTATGTCTACAGCAGTACAGTATTTTAAAAGGCTAGTGATCAAATATTTAGGGATCTGAGAAACCTGAAATCTTAGTAATTAGGTAACCAAAGGGGATATAATCCCAGCCTTAATATATGTTTAAATAGGCCCAATTTTCACATTGGAAGATTTGAATGGCTGGTGTCCCCAGCTCCAGACTAATTTAGCAAATAAATTTTTAAAAATCTACCTTTCTTACTGCTCATTAGTTTAAAATGTTTGTATATATGTATATGGGTGTATATGTATAAATATATACATCACACACACACACACACACACACACATACACACACACACACACACAATGAAGAAAATAAAGAATCTTATAAATGCATTTGGTCTGATGACAACCGCACTGAGCTGGAAGATAGGATATCCTGATTCCAGTTCAGTACACTCTGTGCACGTTTGGCCGCATCACCAAAGTCTCTCTGGGCATCAATTTTCTCATAAGTAACAGGACGTAATTACAACTAAAGTGAATACCTCATGTGTCTGAAGTGAACACAGAGATGGGTAGAGACACTCTAGACTCACTGGTTATCTGGAAAGTACAATTCTACCCCACACGGAGAAGAAAGATGTTTCATGAAAGGGGCGAGAGGCAAACAGACTCAGGTTAGTAGAGGGATATGGCCTGGGACAGTAACCAGAGATACGGCTGGACAGAATCAGACTACAAATGCCCTTGAAGGGGGAGCCAGTGGTATATTGTGGTGACCCGGCTTGTTGAGAAGGTGGTCAAGTCTACGCTGTTCCTCAAATCTCTTCTCTGGGAAACACTCCAATCTGAATATATTGGCTGACTTCGGACACCACAACTCTATCCAGCTGCCCCAGAAAGGGGAGCATCAGATCCTTTTAACACATTTTGTCCACATTATATTTGTATAACTTGACTCTTTTACCCAGAGTACTGCCGGGGTGAAGGAAGGCTCAGGAGAAATCGTACACCTCGGTTCAACGTTTTGTTGTTGCTGCTGCTGTTGTTCTAAACAAGGAATTTTTCCCCAAACAAGGGGCATTTCCAGTGTGGAAAGAAGGGAAGGAAACACCAAGTCATCTATCAGGAGACCATTTCCACTTAAGAGGTGGAAGTAAGGCCCGTTTAGAGCAGACAGGCCCATTGAGGCTGAATTTATATGTTTGTTTATCATTTAATTTTTTTAAAATTAAAGCTTATTTGTTTATTTTTGAAAGAGAACGAGTGAGTCAGGGAGGGGCAGAGAGACAGAGAGGGTGAGAGAGAGGATCCCAAGCATGCTCCATCTACACTGACAGTGCAGAACCCCTTGCGGGGCTCAAACTCCCGAAACTATGAGGTCATGACCTGAGCTAAAATCATGAGTCAGAGGCCTAACCGACTGAGCCACTCTGGAGTCCCAAGGCTGAGTTTATAGATTATAAATTTCTTTGGTCTTAACTAGACTATTACCTGAGCTCCAGAATGGGGCCTCCCATGCCACCGTCACCAACTTTCCTAGATTGACAAATCTAGTGAAGAAGTGAAGAAACAAATACCAGAAACAGCTGCGGGGTTTTACCATCGGTTTTATAGCTGAGAGAAATAGGCCTTTCCCTAGTGGTCTGCACCCGTGCCCATAAGGAACCGAGAAACACGATCCAGCAGGAAGAAAGCCCCGTGTCTAGCCTTGACATGAATTATTAAGTCAAATCATTAAAGCCTTGACACAAGCAGAGAAAAAAAGTTCCATTTCCCCCGCAAAACTTTCTTTCCCAGTGACCTAATGCTGTTGGGAAAGGAGGACAACACATGAGAGTGGCACAAAGGACAGCAGTTAAGTAACTTGCAGCCTACAAACAGATTGAGGTCCAGAGCACTCTGAGCCCAGACTTAACATCTGGAGATTAGACCACACATTCCCGTGGACATGGCCCTGGGATAAGAGATAAGGGATACGTAGGTAATGAAATTGCCTACATTGGTCTATATAACCTGGGCCCTAAGTTGCACATGGAGTCTGCCCAACCTGCTTCCAGCCAGTTGTCCAAGCCAGAAGCCTAGAAGCCACTCTCAGCAGTTCAGTTATTGACCTACTGTCCTCAGGCCCCATGGGCCCTAAGGTCTATGTGTAACCCCTAAAGATAGAGGAATGCAGAGCAGACAGTATTTTCTTTCTTTCTTTCTTTCTTTCTTTCTTTCTTTCTTTCTTTCTTTCTTTCTTTCTTTCTTTCTTTCTTTCTTTCTTTTTTAATGTTTTATTTATTTCTAGGAGAGAGAGAGAGAGAGACAGCATGAGCAGGGGAGGGTCAGAGAGAGAGGGAGTCACAGACTCTGAAACAGGCTCCAGGCTCTGAGCTGGCAGTCAGCACAGAGCCCGACACGGGGCTCGAACCCATGAACTGCGAGACCATGGCCCAAGTGAAAGTCGGATGCTTAACCGACTAAGCCACCCAGGCGCCCCCAGACAGTATTTTCTAACAGAGTAATTTTCACTTAAAACTCCATGAGGTATTAGAGACATCTCCAACTCTGCAGACAGTATAGTCTGACTCTGGCACGTACTCCAAAAACCAAGCACCAGTTGGCCCAGGGTGGCTTCTGCACATGAGTGATTCTGGACAGCATGGTCGGCTAGATGGCAGGCACCTTCCAGTCATGGAGACCTCAGCAACCTAAGACCAGAAGATGAAGACAATGCCACAGCTGTTCATAATCGGAGACAAGTTCCCTTTCTCCAAGGTGTCAAGAAAGAACTTGAGGAACTTTCTAGAATAATGGACAGTCTGCAAAGGGATAAGAGCCAGGAGTTGACTGCTTATACTCAGAACTAAGTTTTATTTAGAAAATGAAAATGCCACAGGTGGGCACTGTAGATTGCTTACCCAATACCTATTCTCTACTTCTCCCTTCCCAACAAGCCCTTGTTTTCTTGAGGTGTCTACCTCTTCAACTCTTCTATTCATAGCCAAGTGCAACTGATCCTGTCCCCAGCTGCACTGGTGGATCCTGATTAATCTAAGGCAATGAGTTCATGGCATTCGTGGTGTGGTTATTCCTCTCCATGATGTAAGAGACCATTAGACTGGAAGTAGGGACTTGTATTCCATGGATCAGGAGAGATCCCTCTCTCCTGGTGCAGACGGACAAAGGGATCTGCTCATCTGTTTGTGTTTAGGAGCCATTTTGGGATCATTTAGGGTATCTGCCAGAGAAAGAAGTCAAGAAAGATGGTAGAGCAGAAGGAGAAATTGAATCATCAGTGAAGTTCCTGAGTTATTAAGTCAATGAACCCTAAAGGACATATTGCTTCCAGAGTAGTATCGTAATTTCTTTTTGTTTAGCAAATTTGAACTGGAGTCTCTCTGATAACAGTGAATGTTCTATCTGATAGAGTGAAAACCCAGTGGGGGGAAAAAACTGCAATGAAACTAGTAAACCAGGGAAAGCAAAGCCTTGGGGATGGGGTACTGAGAGATAAAAAATGTAATAAACGTGCATGTACTTTGAATGTTAGGAAAGTACCTTACGTATCTCTAGCATTTCTTTTCCTGAACATACACTGATCTGCCAAAATAAAAATTCCTTAGAATATAAGTCTTCAATATGCTATAAATCTAAAATACAAAGTGCTTCATCCTTTTCTCTAAATGGTTCACTCGGGAAACACATTTTCCTGAATCAAGATACCATATTATTTAATCCATTTACTCAACAACTGCTCAGTACACGAGAGTGAGCAAAAATAAATAACTGGCCTTTCAGGCTAAACCTGGTGGCGGGAGAGAGAATTAATCCTCTCTGCAATATAAACGCAAACATTTGATGTTGAAATTGGTGCTCCCAAAGCCCAGATGATTTGTTTAATCGTAAGTCTGAATGAACTGCCGAGAAGTAGTTGGAAATAATTAGAAGAGAAAGTTTTCTTGGCTGTTGTTCAAGATGGTCAGAAGAACGATCATGAAGGAAGAAAAATAAATTACAGCGTTCAATATCTCACATCAGGTCAGCTGGTCATGTCAACGAACCTTCTTACCATCTGTTCTTTGTACTCCTAAGTGACCCCATGAGCATCATAATCGTTTCATAAGTGTTTAAAGTTTCTCAGATAGGAAAGCTCATGTTCAGAAAAAAGGCACATGGAAAACTCTGAAATTTTCCTTTGTGTCTAAGAAATACGTAGCTGAGGCTGGCCTCTAGGTGTACAAAGTGCTAGAAAAATTCCTGAAGTTCCAAAGGAAAGAAGCCTTACGTCCCCCACGAGAAACCAGGCCTTTCCTATTCTATTCTCAGGCTCACTCAGCTGTACACACACAGGCAGAACCAATTTAAAAACGAAGCATGTTCCAAAAGACTCCTGGTACATGGTTGTTTATTTGCACAGGAAAATGTGTTCCAGGTCCTAATGGTATATATGGTTCCCAGCCATATAAAAAGCCATATAAAAAGCTTTTTAACACACAGTAATCCTCAATGTGGGATCCAGCTGTAGGTTATCAGTGTCTTTATGGAAGAACACGTCTAAGATGCCAGGGGGGTAGGTAACAACCCTAACTGGGAAGATGAGGAGTTAAAAGGAGGAGGGAAGGGCAAAGATGTTTTATCCTCTGCTCTTCTCCTTCAACCTCACCTTACCCGTAACTGGCAAACACCCACTATGGGACGTACTGTCATGATAGGTGTATTTCTCGTTTCTCCTTTTGCGATACGTACATATCATGCACATATCGTTTGAGCCCGCATGAGGCTCAGCCACCGTCCTCACCGTCTCTTCATTCCCCTCTCAGCATACAAGGTGCTATTTTATTGCTCATACCAATGCATTTCACCTAAGCCCTTGCGACAAAATAAACGAGAACGCCTAGGTCTTGGAATTTCAAAGTTAAAACTGGGATAAGATGCAAATGCATAAAACTCTGAAGTGCTGTATAATGTGTTCTTATTATTGCTCTGATGTGTCGCCAGAGCTCCACTGTTTCATTCTTATACACGATCCCTCATGTCTTTATTACTGTGCTTTTGTAGCTCACGTGTGTATCTCTGAAGTCCAATATCAAGATACATGACCTAATACAAAATGTGGATGCCACATTCTTTAGTTGTGAGACGTCGTCCAGGAGGAGAGGTTTGCCTACAAACACCAGACTTTCATTTGTTTGTGGGAACAGTGGGGGAGAATATAGGTAACAGGAATCCACCCTCCAAGTGGCCCTAACTACATTTCAGGAACAGTATGGGTTAACGAGGCTCTGTTTGCTTGAGGACTCCCCGGGCGTAGTTTTATGTCTAATGAGGAAAAAATACACTCCAAAATATTTTTCAAATGAACTTTTGGAAAATCATCCTGGCTTAAATCGAAGATTGTTTGCACATAACATATGCTGTGTGTATACATAATTTTTGCTGCCTGAATCCCTGTTAATTCCGTCTTTCCTTACAGAACGCTAGTCTTGAAGGTTCAAATGCTCCTGAGAGACTTTGAAGTTTTTTCAACAGGCCACTTTGCTAAGAGAGAGAGCTCGCTAGATCCCAATGGTGGTGCAAGCAAGCCCCTCGGCCTCTGTACCCTCAGAGGCTTTCTCTAGCATCGCTTCAAAGGCAGGCATTGAGGCTAAGGGTACAGAGAAAGGGATTCACTCAACAAGCCGGGCATTTGACGGGATGACACATCTCTACAGGTGGGTGATGTGGCTTAACTCTTCACCCCCCTCCTGGGCCCCAAGAAAGCACAATGCCATTTCCCTGGAGTGGGGATTCCTTCTTCAAAGGATCTCACACAGTTTAACTTTACAACTTTTTAGACCCAGCAGACCAAGGGGTCTTCTTTTTGCCCTAAGTAAATATTTCCACAAATAACTTTTTCTATGTAGGCGAAAGATTGCTCAAATTGGGAATATACATTTTTCTGTTTAGAAATGGTCTCTGCCAGTGCATGGAAATGTGACTTCAGGATGAAACACACATCCTGCCTGCAAGTTGCTTCAAATGATTTCTTCTTTCACCAATCCTGCTATCGTCTAGAGAGGGGCTCCAATCCTCCAGTTAAAATGATAAAGAAAGTATGGAGTTTTAAAACTCTGTTCTGAATGTAAAGTGGTTAAGTAAAGCTAAAAAGCCCATAATTACCCAAGCTGTATTTCAGTTTAAAGGTGCCGCAACATTTTCATCTCTAAGAATTTTCCTCAGGCACCAGACTCTCCTGATTGGGGCAGGGGAGAAAAAGTGATCTGGACCCAAAAGGCAAAGAAGAAAAGTGGAGGTCTGCCTAAGGGGGGAAAAAATTAAGCCTGGAAAATAACAGTTATGAGCAAAATTAGAATACTTCTTAATTTGGAGTTATCCCAAGAAAAAAAAATGACCGCACCTACATCCATGTTTTAAGGGTTTAAAAGATAGGTTTAGGGGCGCCTGCATGGCTCAGTCGGTTGGGCGTCTGACTTTGGCTCAGGTCTGATCTCATCATTTGTGAGTTCAAGACCTGCATCAGGTCTGTGCTGACAGCTCAGAGCCTGGAGCCTGCTTCAGATTCTGTCTCCCTCTCTCTCTCTGTCCCTCCCCTACTCGTACTCTGTGTGTGTGTCTCTCTCTCAAAAATAAATAAACATTTGAAAAATTAAAAAATAAAAAGACAGTTTCATCAGAAATATTGGATAGTAAAGGGGCACCTGGGTGGCTCAGTTGGTTAAGCTTCCAACTTTGGCTCAGGTCATGATCTCATGGTTTGTGGGTTCGAGCCCTGCGTGGGGCTCTGTGCTGACAGCTCGGTGCCTGCTTTGGATTCTGTGTCTCCCTCTCTCTCTCTCTGCCCCTCCCCTGCTCATGCTCTGTCTCTCTCTGTCTCAAAAATAAATAAACATCAAAAAGATTTTAAAAAACCATAGCAACTAACCGCTAGCTCAGAGCCTGGAGCCTGCTTCAGATTCTGTGTCTCCCTCTCTCTCTGCCCCTCCCTGCTCATGCAGTTTTAAAAAAGAAATATTGGATAGTAAAATGTCTTAGAGTTTTAAAAGTTACTCTGCAACAGTCTTCACATTCAGAACCATGGACAAAGAAATTTGGGCTAATCATGTAAGATAGAGGCACCACCTGATTTTAAATATAGAGATATTGATTTCTTATGAATGTAAGAAATTTCTTAATTATGTGAAAATTATGAGAAATTTCTCAATTATGAATCAAAAAACGCTTGTGAATAGTTATGTATCAGGTGCCAGGCTAGGTACTATGCGGAAGACCTCGTTCAGCCTTTGAATGGCCTCAGTCCATTAGAGCAGGAATTAACAGCACTCAAGAAGGCATTTCAAGACGGATTTTTAAGATCGCAAAGCAGTGTCACATAATTAAAATTGCTAAATGTATTGTTCACAGCTTAACTGATATCTCAGCTTTGAGGAGCGGACAGATAAAATCAAGTCAGAGTAATTTAAACAGGAGAAGGAATTTGAACTGAGTCTAAAAGGATAGATAAGGCCCAGATAATAGTATTACTGCTACTACTTTCCAGC
Source organism: Hyaena hyaena (assembly GCF_003009895.1). Taxonomy (NCBI): domain Eukaryota; kingdom Metazoa; phylum Chordata; class Mammalia; order Carnivora; family Hyaenidae; genus Hyaena; species Hyaena hyaena. The sequence goes on along the minus strand of NW_024080817.1, from coordinate 1,742,041 downwards.
TCCATTTGAGAGCCTGCCAAGGGTCAGGCTCTCACTACAGCTGGCATTGAACATGCACTTGTTAGACTCACAACTAAACTGAAGTGAGGTTACTGGCATGATTTTACAGATGAAAATGGCAAAACGCTCGCCCGAGGCTCCAGGGGAGAGATAAGCAGAGACACACACCCAGGTCCCGCTGACCCCAGAGCCCACTGTGTTTCTCGAAGACAAACTCCAAGGAATGGAGAGAGTTCTGAGTACAAAATACATTTTGTCTAGAAGAGTTGGCTGAAAGATGAAGTGTTTAAAAGGGTTAGATTTTACAGAGCGAGCAACATGTCATTGTGAATTTTAGACCAGACACCTGCACAATTAATCCAGGACACTGGGTGGACCAGGCTGGTGGGGAGAAGGAACAGGAAGCTCATGAGCTCAGAAAAACAAGAGAAAGAGAATGTGGCCCTTCTGCCCCAACGTGGCAGAGCAGGCATTTCGTATTTCACAGAAGCAAAGAAGATATTGGACTTGGGGTTGTACCCAAGTACTTATAACTTGTCCTATTTCAAAAATTACTAATTTTGTGACTTTGGACAATGACTTAAATTTCTGAGAGCTTCAGTCTCCTAATATGGAAAGCCCTCACGATAATAACTGCATAAAGCTATGAGAATGAAGCAAAAAAATGTATAGACAACTGACCCTTGAACAATGTGGGGGTTAAGGGCACTGACCTCTCCCCCTGATGCCGTTGAAGATTGGTATGTAACTTTTGACTCCTCTCAAAACTTAACTACCAGGGGCCCCCTGGGTGGCTCAGTCAGTTGGGCGACCTCGGCTCAGGTCATGATCTCATGGTTCTTGGGTTCCAGCCCCGCGCTGGGCTCTCTGCTGTCAGTGCAGAGCCCACTTCAGACCTTCTGCCTGTCTCAACTCTCTGTTCCCACTCTACTTGTGTTCTTTTTACTTCAAAAATAAATAAAGATTAAAAAAAAAAAAAACTTAACTACCAAAAGCCTACTGTTGACCAGAAGACTTCCTGATAACATCAACAGTTGATTAACAAATACCGTATACATGTATTATATACTGTTTTCTTACAATAAAATCTTCTTCAGGCTCTTTAATGCACTTGAATCATGGCGGCATGAATTCCAGCATATGTGAGTCACCAAAAAAAAAAAAAGAAAAAAAAAGCGCACCCTATTCTTACAAGAAAGTAAGCTAGAGAAAAGAAAATCTTAAGAAAATCATAAGGCGAATACATTTACAGTGCTGTGCTGTATTTAGTGGAAAAAAAAAATTCACGTGGACGTGGACCCGTGCTGTTCAGGGCTAACTGCAGTGCGGTGTGTGCTAAGCACTCAACTGTTCACTGTTTTCCTTTACAAAGGCTGTGGAAATGGAAGAGAAGGATGAAACTGACGGTGAGGTAAACTTAGTGAGATCTGGTAACAAATTAGGTACTGGGGGAGGAATGGGGGATGGAGAGGAGAGAAAGAAATGTCGAACATGCATTTAAAATGAAAAGCACACGCAAAAATATCTATATTTCCTCAAACAGGATTTAGAAGTCAGTTTGAGGAATAAGTGACCTGAGAGGTGACTGGGAGATCCGCAACTGGAAACACCCCAAAAAGAGTTATTACGGAGGCAGAGGGCTTAGAAAGAAAAGGGAAACCACAGAAATACGGTTTGGCCGTCCTTTGCCTGAGAGCCTGGTTGCTCTAATATTCCATTTACGAAGACCTGTGAAATTGCTCAGCTCTGTTTTTCTTTGAATGACATGCTTTAGAAATCAAAGGAATATATATGAAGTTACAACATTTTAAGAAACCAGACTCCACTTTTTTTTTTAAGACAAAGAATATTAAAAGAAAATACTCTACCTAATGCAGGACTTAAGATCCATTGCAACTGTGTCTTTCAGTTTTAAAACACAATGATTGCTTTATTACCCAACTTAACTTTAAAAAGTCTTTATCATGAATGTAATCTTCCTCCAGAACAGGCTTTTCTTAAGGCGCAGAAAAGCCATGACTGCGTAGGGCAATAAAACACACACTTCTAAAAGCCTGTGTACTTTGGAAAATGCGATTGAAATAGAGCTGGCTGCGGTCTGGACCAGGAAGAAAGGGGGCCAGGGAGAAGGCGACGAGGTGGAGGTGATGTCAGAGGTGATGTCGGTGTTTTGCAGTCTGCATGAACGCGGGCCTTGATTACCACCAGCCATGGTGGCTAATTTCGACTTCTTAAGTTAACTCCAACTCTGGTCCAGGGCTTCTACAAGTTTCTCAAATATTAGAACTAGTTGTCTCTTCCAGATGCTGGAATCATTATCTACAGTTGCTGAAAGCAGCTCTGGCACCACTGAGTGCATCTGGTGCTCTTGACATTTTATGTGACAGCTTTTTCGTGCCTGTTAGATGGTCCCTGGGCGAGCTCCTGGCGGGCCTATCTGAGGTGGATCATTAGCTGCAGATGTTAAGAACACGAAACCTCCAATAATCCTGCGTGACCGCAGCCTTCGTGGGGATATGATATTCTATCCGGTTTCTGAAATACAGCAATTACCTGCACCTAGCTTTATAATAAGAGGATAACTTGTGAACCTTAATATATCTAAAGCATAGCTTTGAAACATGCGAGGAAAAACTGTCAGAATTAAAAGGAAAAACTGACAATTCCCTAAGACAGTGAGGCCTCCAAAACAGCCCTCTTAGAAAATGACAGGGGCATGTAGGAAAAAAGTAAGGATACTGATGATTTGAATAACAATTTCGATTTAACCAATAACTTTATGCAGATCACTTTTAACCATGTATCAATTACAACTGGGGCTAAGTAATTTACGTTACGTTCCAGGAATGGGTTACACGGGGAGTCCATCCATCTATCAAACGTTATCAGACTGGACGTAGTTTAATAGCGAAAGATCTAAGGAAACTTTCTTCCACGCTGGAATTTCAGATGATCGAACCTCATCATTGCTGATCCTTGAGCCAGTGGCTTAGCTAAATGCTTCAAGATGCTCCACAAGTGTTACACACGGAACCTTCAGGTCACTCTGAGGGGACACCAAAGGTGAGGGATCTCTAACGAGCAAACTCGAGGCCTGGCTCTGTTACCCGGGTATGTAGATGGAGCGCACCGAGCTGGGAGACAGGGCTTTGCCCTCCAGAAATGTCCACTCTCCAAGCTCCTCCTACAGGGATGGGTCACAATTCCACCTTCAGTTCATCTGTATTTCTTTCTACACCAATTTCTGTGTTTGTGTTCCCATACTTGATCTTACGTCTGTATTTACCAAACTACCTTCCACAGAACAACACAGTTAACAGGTTTAAAAAAAACACTATAAGGCCAGGCCAGGGGGGGCTGTGGGGTGACAGTCCTTGCTTAAGCAGATTTGAGAAAGCCAGCCCGTCGCACCTCCTTGAAGACATACAATTCAGAGCAGCGTGGTAAAGGCTCTGCAGAAAAAGGAACTCATTAACCTTGCTTAAATCCGAACTACTTCACCATGAAGCCCCCCCCCCCCCATCATTTTTGACAGAAACCTATTACCGTAATTCCACAAAATTGAGGTCATGCTGTCCTGAGAATCCCCTATGCTCCATGCTAGGAACAGAAATGAGTTCCTCATTCCAAAGGTCATCCTTGCATGAGAAAACAAGTTTTTTTATTTTCTTTTTTAACTAATATCCTTTTTTTTTCTTCAAGAATAGCTGGGGACCCTGTCATACCTGTCACTAATGACAGATCTACAGTGACAAAGTCCTCTCCTTCTACCCTCTCCTCACCCCTTGATCTCTACACCACCTTAAGCTATGCAAGCTTCTGGAGATACTTCTAAAAAATATTTTGAAATTTTTAATTGTGGTAAAATATGCATCACATAAAATTTACCATCATAACCATTTTTAAGTGTCCAGTTCCATAGCATGAGGTACATTCACGTTGGTGCGGCCAATCTCAACAACTCTTTAATAGGAAATGGGTTGCTTTTTTTTTTTTAATGTTTATTTAATTTTGAGAGAGAGAGAGAGAGAGAGAGAGAGAGTGTAAGCAGGGGAGGGGCAGAGAGAGAGGGAGACACAGAAGCTGAAGCAGCCTCCAGGCTCTGAGCTGTCAGTATAGAGCCAGACGCAGGGCTTGAACCCACAAACCGAGATCATGACTTGAGCTGAAGTCAGATGCTTAACAGACTGAGTCATCCAGATGCCCCAAGAGGAGATACTTTTTAATGGAGGACAGATCCCCAGTACTTGGGCAGAGTCAAATCTGTACATCTTTCTGAGTGCTGCAATTTAATGCTATATTCTTGTAACCACTATACTTAGTTACAACACCTTTAATCTTTGATTACACATTAAAAAAATCTTTTTTATGACACCGCATGTCAAAAGATACTCAGGGGATTTTGCAGTGGAAGAAGCGGAAGGAAAGCATCTGGATGACTCTGTAAAGATCGCATCCTGCGCGAAGTTCGCATCCTCCAGCACCGGGCCGAGAGCTCTGCTGGACGCTTATATTATCAGCAGTGTGTAGTTCAACACAACCAGTTATTTATTCACAATGGGAATCATTTACACTGCAGCCATTGATGAGCCTTCTATCAGCTGCCTTCCAACAGATCTATCAGCGTCGAGTGACACACTTACAGGACCTTGGGAACATGGTGGTGAGGACAACAGAGCTGATCCCTCCCCGACATGCCCGCATTGTATTGTTTGTAAGTCCTAGGGGTAATAAGCCCCAAGATTTCGATCTCACAAAGCCTTCAGTTCCAGGACTATACACTTTTGAGGCACCACCGAAGCAGCTAGTTATCTGGGTTCAACGTGTGTGCATCATGCAAACTGCTCACATAAGGGCAGCAAAAGTCGTCATCCAGGGATGGAAGACACGTGGGGTGTCTGCCCTCCAGAGAGGAGAATGACCCCCGCTGCAGGCTAAGGCACTGTTTGCTTCGTGATGGCAAATCTGGAAGGAGAGACATGCCACGTCTAGTCTTTGGGATCTTCATTAAAAACCACCCCACTATCCTGTACCCCCATTCGACAATGTAAGGGGCTCAGAAACTGCTAGCGAGAGCAATAAAGGTCAGGACCGGAGCCCCCGGCACCTGGTGATGCCTTGGAATATTGAGTTGGCATCTTTCTGCTATTTGGGCAGCTCGATACTGGCACTCCTAACGGCAGCTTGTGAGGGGGTAGGTGGAACCCTGGAAGAGGATGCAATGAATATACGCAGGGGCAAGTTTATTCAGAAAAAAAATTACAGGGGCACCTGGATGGCTCAGTCGGTTAAGCGTCCAGCTCTTGATTTCAATTCAGATCATGATCTTGCAGTTCATGGGTTTCGAGCCCCACATCGAGCTCTGTGCTGACAGCGTGGAAACTGCTTGGGATCCTCTCTCTCCCTCTCTTTCTGCCCCTCCCCTGCATGCTCTTTCTTTCTCAAAATAAATAAATAAATATTCAAATCTTAAAAAAAAGAAAAGAAAAAATGTACATGTGGATGTATGTCATGCAGTATTTTGGAGAGCTACTTTAAAATGTAGTCCTGAAGCCGAATCTCTCCCTTTCTTATATACGCACACACACACACTCATGTCACATCAACAAACATAATGCATTCTAGTTCTCCTAGAATCAATAAACCATGGGAAATAGGGCCACGGGCCTCTGATATTTCAGTAAACCAGGACCCTTAACCAAGTGCTATTCATTAAAGTTAGTTGATTCTTTTCGTTTACACCTCTAGACTTGTTTTCAATAGCTGGGGAGAGGGGCACCTTTCTCTAGAATTCTCTCACTTTCCTAGCTTCATCTGATTAAGTGGTGCCCAATGGGGTGCACTGGCTTGCTAATATAGAGAGGACAGCTCTTACATAATTGGCAGGTACAGTCTGCCAATAGATTACAGTTTTATATTAACGTGCTATGTACACTTTTGTGTACATGCCTGGATGCTTGTGGATCTGAGAAGCAGAGGGTTAGCAGTCCGCTGGCACGGCCAAAGCAATTTCAGAATATTTCCAACGTATAACATGGCTTTTCTAAAGGAGGACATTAGCTCATTCATTCTTTGAGCAAATATTTGAGCTTTTCTTCTATGTCTGGCTTTTTTTCTAGAGTATATAGCAATGAACAAAACAGACAAAGATCTTAGCTCTCAGGGAGTTTATCTTTGAGTGATTACCTATTTTGAAAAACGTTCTTCAGACATGCCATGCACTTACTTTAAAATAAACAAGTGACTCTCAGGAGATACTCTAGACACAATTTACATAGTCAGTACAGTTGAAGACTAACAAAACTATTTTCTCTAAAACCAGATCCTGGCTTCAGATGCAAACAAAGCCTGATCAGTCACGGCAATTGAAAATATTGTATGTGTGGTAACAGAGATCAGCGGCTATGGAAGGAGAAACATTCTGGACTCCCCAGGGCAGGGCAACAAGGACGTAGGCTGGGCCACGGTGCTCAGGAACCCAGAGCCCTTCGGCAAAAACGCTTGCCCAAAACAGACCACAGATTCCTGACTCAAGCCTTGCTTTCCCTTCCCTTGTTTTTCTGTATCATATTATAAAGCTAACAGAATGTCAGTGGGTCTCTCAAGGGGAACATACTGATATTATTCTAGAGAAACAGCACAAATACTCGCAGCTCCTCCACCTAACAACATGTCACTTCTTTCTCTGCACTTGACCCGTGTCTCTCCCTGATGAGCAGATGGGTCCGTGACCTCATTCACAGAGAAGACAATCGTTTCTTTTCTTTCCTTTTCTTTTCTTTTTTAAAGTATTTTTATTTATTCCTAGGGGAGAGAGAGAGAGAGAGAGAGAGAGACAGCGTGAGCAGGGGAGGGTCAGAGAGAGAGGGAGACACAGACTGAAACAGGCTCCAGGCTCTGAGCTGGCAGTCAGCACAGAGCCCGACGCGGGGCTCGAACCCACGAACCGTGAGATCATGACCTAAGCGAAAGTCGGACGCTTAACTGACTAAGCCACCCAGGCGCCCCAACAATCGTTTCTAAAAAAGACGTAATTGCTTCTCTTCCAAAAAGAAAGAAAAAAGCGTTCAAATGACGGAGTCTCACCTATTTAGAGGGTGCCTGACGGCGACTCAGACTCTTGTGGGCCAAATGTGACACTTTATGACTGCGCTGTTAGAAAGAAAAACACCATCCAGCCGGAGCTTCATGATCCTATAGTCACGATCACATTCATTTATCTCCTGCTTTTAAAATAAATTAAAATTCAAACATTTTCATGGGCCTTTAAAAGTATCATGGACCCGGGCACTGTGCCCAATAAATGTCAATTCTGGAGGACAGACTTGATTTTTAAACTCTCGGCATCCCATCGAAAGTGAGGCCAAGGAACTTCTGGGGTTTTGCTGCCAGCAATGGAGATCTGCGGCAAGAAAACCATTGTCTTTTTACCAGCTAACAAAACACTGATGAATTCTGAATTCTGACACAGCAAAGTCATCTCGACTCCATTAAAATACCATTTGTCTTTGCAATAACTTTGAGTACTTCAAGAAGAATAATGCAGTGTATCAAATATTTATGATTTCAATGAAGTGTTGTTATTTTGCTAGTTAAAGGCAACAAAACTCTAACCCATGGCTGCACTTATGCTTTTAATTTTGTTTTCTATTTACTGTTTGGTTAAAAAAAGGGGGGGGGTGTAACACTGAAAGTGTAATCTTATGAGTTACAAGTGATAAAGCTAGGCTTAACAGATGGAGTTTCTTCACCTATCCCTACTGTTCTAGTAAGCGTTTGATATGTCATTGAGCAACATTAGCTCAGCGTTCCAGGTCCTGACAAATAGTTTATCATGTGGGCAGAATATGATCAAGTACTCAGGTAAGAAGCAGGGGGAAAGAACTGCCTAGAACAACAATAACAAAAAAAAGGCATCTTCCTTCCTTCCTTTGCCTTTTATCATTTTTTGTGGTTTTTCCAGTACTACCACCACAAAGTTAGATTGAGATTTTAAATCTTGAAGAAAATCCTGAAGTTAAAAGGACAAAAAGAACTTTTCTAGCGGATAAAAGGCATTTAAAATAACCTAAAAGACCAACTCATTAACGGCTGAAGGCCAATGGGAAGTAAGGACTCCAAATGGAGTCAATGGTTCCTCCCCTGACTCCGTTCTTATTCTTCACGTGTATGTGTATGTCAAGTACGCGTTTTCTTTCATATTCCATCCTGTGACGACCATACTTGTTATTCTGGCTTACAAAACGGTTAAAAGCGAGAACAATTTTGCCTGCAGTGTACTTATACAAAGTACCTAACACACCTAAAATATAAATATATTAATTTTGTAGCACGTTTCATACTCAAGTCGCAAAAATAGAAAAATAGTTCACTTTTACAGTTGAAGCCTTTCCAGGATCTGCACCCAGGCTCCCAAAATCCGGCTTCATCTGTAGTAGAAACACAAAAATTCAGTTCTTTCTTACTGTTTTTCCAGAATCACTTCAGTGGAACACGGATGAAATAGCAGGGCTAATTCTAAGGGGCAGAAGGAACACTGGTGGCAAAACGCCAGCATTTCCTGAGGAAAATGCCACAGCTATGCTACCGGTCTATACTGGACCTATAAAAATAAGCATAACAATTTAAGTAAAAAACAAAAATTTACAAGATGCGGTGTTAGGAAAGTGACTGATGTTCAATCCCTGATTTTCCTTTTGCCTTAAAATACTCATAAAATTAAAAAAAGATGTGAACCTTCAATGGCAGTAAAAACTAAGTTCAATGACCGGCCAGAGGCCAGGGAAGAATGTCCTCTTCCTGGAGGACAGAAGAAACCCTGAGGAGCCAGAGGAGAGTGGATGGTTCTCCTCAGTCTCATCCACAGTGTCCCTGTCTCTGAAGTACAAGTCGTCCAAAGGATGAACAACTTTCTAAGGCTGTGGCCATTCTATCCCCGAGTTCCTCTCTATGGCTGTATCCCATAATTCCTCTCACTTTCTATCTTTGCAAAGTAGTTGAGGTGGGGGTGGAAGTTCACAGAGGGGATATTTACACCTGGTAAAATATGGGGTGGCTTTTTTTTCTGGTCACTGTTTTTAAAAAGAAGGAATGGCAGACATTTCCACGTGTGCAGAGTGTTGTTGTTGTTGTTGTTGTTTTAATGTTTATTTATTTTTGCGAGTGAGAGAGACAGAGCATGCGTAGGGGAGGAGCAGAGAGAGAAAGAGAGAGGGAGAGACAGAATCTGAAGCAGGCTCCAGGCTCTGAGCGGTCAGCAGAGAGCCCGACGCAGGGCTCGAACTCACAAACTGCAAGATCATGACCTGAGCTGAAGTCAGACACCCAGCCTACTGAGCCACCCAGGCACCCGTTTGTGGAGCTTTCAAGGAAAAACCAAATGTGCTTAGGAATTTATCAGCTGGATATCTTCAAGATAAAAACTTCAAAGTATTTCAGTTGATTGAGAGGGATGACTCAAAATAAAAAGCTAAGTGTGAAAAGTAGTCACAGTAGCACTGGTGGAGAGTGTTAAGAGCAGGCAAACAGGAAATGAAGGACGCTAATTATTCTAAAAACAGTCCAAAGAGAGTGAAGCTTAAATAATTTTTGAAAAAGTATCTAAAAAAGCTTTAATGATTAGCTCCATCTAAGTCTGAAGTCTTAGATCATGTTATAAAAAAAATGGGCAAGTGAATAGGGATAGATGGTGAAAATGAGCCAATTCTACTTTGTCTATGAAGCATAAAAAATGTGGTTTTCCTTGTGGCACTAATAACTGGTTATGGGAATTTTTGGTTTGTTTGTTTTGTTTTTAAATTGGACAGAACAAAGAAATGAAATATGTATTTAAACTTAGTTAAGTTTGAAAACAGGAATAAATATAATACGGAAAAGGCAGAAAAAAATAAAGCAGGAATTTGTGATTTAGATATTTAAAAAGCAGTCACTGGTTCATTATAGAATGAAATACCTCATAGATTTCAGGCGATAATCTCATCTTAAAATCCAACATGAAATTAGAATTACTAAAGGAATATATCACAGACATGGAAGAAATTAAGAAGTGAGTGTTACATAAAAATATCATTGTGAATAACTTAACATCTCAATAAAAACAGTTTCCTAAGATGGCACTTAATTATTAAAACTGAACCAGAAATATAAAAGCTAAAAACTGATAAATAGGGTTTACTGTAAGGAGTAAATAATTTCCAAACTACATACAAAGCTTTGAGAATATAGAACAGATGAGGATCCTTAGTTTTTTGGATGAAGCTAGTACAATCCTGATAACCAAATTTGATAAGACACAAAGAGGGAAGAAGCTTGTTTAACTTAAATAACATAGAGGAATGCTAAATAACGTGCTCAGAAAACTCGATTTCTAGTACATTAAAATAATGATACAGTAATATAAATTGGGCTTATTTTAGAAATATTATGTAAATAGATTTCTTGGGTTCTACCAATAGGTCAGAAGAAATCAACACATATGTTCAAAGGTGCTAACAGAGCAAGTTTAAACTAGCACTTAAATCTGAACTTCTCAGTAATTTAAAAATAGAAAGATCACTGACCACAGTTTTTAAAAAGATCTGAAAACAACAGACAACATTTTTGTAAAAAAGTCAATAATAAAATATGCTCACAGTGCAATATGAAAGGAAATGAACAGGCCAAATCATCACCATCAGCAGGTGACAAGGTTGAATAATCAGAAAACTCAAGAGAAATATCTAAAAAAAAAAGAATCTAACAGAAACAGTAAAGGTGCCACAAGATTTGAAACACAATACATAAAAAGCAATGTTTTTTGTCCATTTGCAGCAATGACCAGTCACCCAAGAAAATGGAGACAGTCTGAAAATAGATCATATTCAGAAAAATGATGCTTATAGGAAAGAATCTATCTAGAATACATTTAAAGAAATCTTTAGGACAATGGCTTCCTCATGAGAAATGATGAAAAGTACAAATGGACTTTTTTAGAAAAGGAAAAAAAGCATTACTTAGCCAGGAAATTCAACATGAGGTAAACCAATGTATTTATAGTTTTAGTCTATAGATGGTAAACTACCATTATAGGAATATGAGAAGAGCAAGAGACTTTTACAATCCAAGATGCTTATTTATAGGTGAATATTTAGGACCTCAGAGGCTCTTCTATAAATTCAACACAGTATTTTTAGAAAAAAAAAAAACCCCATTAAGAATATTTGATTATCCGGCCTTAAGTGCAAAATTCACTCAGGGCATTAGAAACAAATAGAAGTTGATATTTAAAGAAAAAAACCCTAAAACACATCATTACACTTTTAAAGGTTGGGGAAATGTTATAAATAGCCAGTTGGTGTTATATTTGTGAAAAGAAAATGCTGACTGCACTTACACTGAACCACACTAAAACAGGTCATGTTTTATTGCTTTTGGTCAAAGAGCAATGCTGAACTTATAGTTTCGAATATGTGCAAGATGATGTTTAAAGTAAGGCAAAATACAAGTAATGTGAGTTTGAGAATAAAAATAAATAAAATGTCAGGATTGGTCTTATAAAAAAGGAGACAGAAGTCCAAAATATGTCACCATGTCCTTTTAACTACAGTGTCTAAAATAATTTTGCCTTTAATTTTAAACAGGGTGTGCAGACTAAATGCTAAATGGCCTGATAACAACATGATCAATTCTAGTTAGACAGAATGAACATTAACAAAAATTATACACAGAAGGCCCCAACTCCGCTCTTTATAAGTAGGACACAATAAAAGGCTTGTTAGCTTTGCAGAACCGTGATACCCAGTGACTAGCAAAAGCAGCTTTTAATGGTCTGAGTAGGCATGGCTTACACGGAACAATTTAAAGTCTTGTCTGATAAAACAGTTGTATTTATGATGATGACTCTAAAAAGACCCAAAGCATAAACATTTTCCCTACAATGTCAGCTATTTGAAATACAGGAGCCCCTGAGATTTGATTATAAGCACAGAATTCATCTTTATTTCTTGGGTGAAACACATGAACTTCATAGAAGAAACAAAGGGTGGAAATACACATAAGTGGCTACGAGAAACCACAGGCCTTTAGACCAGTGTAGACCATAACGTAGTAATAATAACAATGTCAACAAAGGGCAAATCTTTCAAAGTTCCTCCCATTAGTATCTAGAAAGTATTCCTTTCCCCCGCTCCCTCTCCCTAGAGAATATTCTTTAAATCAGTAACACAGATGGTCAAATGGACAAAAACAAAGTGAAGATTTTTGAGAGATACACTATTAGATCATATAAATCCAAAGGGCAGCCTGTATCTGGAGTAGAGTTCCGCTTCGGCCCCCAGCCCTCCCCCCCCTCCCCACCCGGAGAACCACTCCACATCTGTCCATTCTGATTTGAGAACGGGAGGTAACTTGCGACTCCAGGACCATGCAACATAAAAGCCCCTTTCTTGCTTCTACCTGCTCTTCTTTTTTTTTAATTTTCTTTTAACATTTATTTCATTTAACATATTTATTTTTTTGAGAGACAAAGAGAGACGAGTGTGAGTGGAGGAAGGGCAAAGAGAGAGGAAGTCACAGACCCCAAAGGAGGCTCCAGGCTCTGAGTTGTGAGCACAGAGCCCAACATGGGGCTTGAACCCACGAACTGCGAGACCAATGACCCGAGCCGGAGTTGGACACTCAACCGACTGAGCTGCCCAGGTACCCTGCTACCTGCTCTTCTGAACAAGTAACAACAGCTAGTGTAGTCCAAACCATCTCAAACTGGTTGCTGAAAGTGGGCAGAGTAAGGTCAGCTGCTGTTTTTAGAAGCCCAACATCTATCCACCCTCCTTGCAGCAACCACGTCGGCATTTTCTTCTTTACCCTCCTCCCAGCTCCTGGGCTCTGAACGACATGAACCTGGCTAAGCTGTCCATCCCCCTGATTACTGTGATTGGTTCAGGAAGAGGCACATGGCCCAAGCAGAACAACTTGGGGCCAATGAAACCTAATCTGGCATACAGTTTATTAAAATTACTAGGAAAACAGACTTCTTACTGCTCCTACTAGCCATGAATGAGAGGGGATTTAGGGGCCAGAGGTATTGTAGCCATCTGTGGGCTTTTCCCCCACTCAGTGTTATGTTTGTGAGATTCCTCCATGTTATTTTGCTAACTACGCAGTGGAACTGTTTGCACTGATGGAGAGTATTTCATTGGATCCTCTGTGGTGTATTTATATGCTTTACCGTTGGACCTTTAGACTGCTTCCATTTTCCCTCTGTTATAAGCAATGTTGTACACGGTCCTCAATGTCATGTTTCACTTTGTTATTTACCTGAATTGGAACTGCTGGGATTTTATCACACGCGTGAACACTGCTAAGTAATGCCATTCCCCCCGCCCCTCCAGGGTAACTGTACCGATTTACACTCTATCCACAGTATATGAGAACTCACTTTGCTCCATATTACGGCCAACGCCGGATGTTATATTTTAATTATAGCTATTCTGGGTAGGAAATGGTACTTTTTGTGGTTTAAATTTGTATTTTCCTAATTACTAATGAGGCTAAGCATATTTTCATATGTATGCTGGTCATTCATGTTCCCCTCACTGTGAAAAATTTATTCATGCATTTTGCCCATTTTACTATAGAATTAAAGAATTATGAATATATAAAATTACATTCTTATAAATTTGTTGGAACTTTTTATATATTCCTTATATATAATCCGTATGTCTGTTTTATATTATGATTTACCTTCAGTCTCTATCTTGACAAACTAAAGTTCTTAAACATGATGCTCTAATATATATCTCATTACAGTGTAATGATTTTTGTGTCTTGCATCCCTACCCCAAGGGCATGAAGATATTCTATGTTATGTTTTTAAAAAACTCGGGGCGCTTGGGTGGCTCAGTCGGTTAAGTGTCTGACTTCGGCTCAGGTCATGATCTCGGGGTTCGTGGATTTGAGCCCCATGTCGGGCTCTGTGCTGACAGCTCAGAGCCTGGAGCCTGCTTCAGATTCTGTGTCTCCCTCTTTCTCTGACCCTCCCCTGCTCACGCTGTCTCTCTGTCTCTCTGTCTGTCTCTCAGAAATAAATAAAACATTAAAAAAAAAAAAAACAACTTAAAATTTGGATTTTACATTTTCCTTGATCCATTTGAAATGACTATGCATGCTGTAAGGTAGCGATCTATTTTTCATTTTTTTTCTATAAGGATAACCTATTACACCAGCATCATTTATTAACTTATTCTTTCCACTAATTTGCAGTTCAGTGCTGTCACGTTTCGGGTTTCTATATAAACAAGGGCTTAGTTCAGAACCACTGTTTTGCTGGTCTAGTTGTTTATTTGTGTTGCCCAAATCACGATGTCTAAAATACTATGGCTTTATAACAATATAAATAACATCTCTAAATCCTTCTACCGGTCTTTTCTTGAGGCTTCTCTTGGCTATTTCTGGATCTTTCTTCTATATACATTTTAGAATCAACCTAAGATTCACAAAAACGTGTTGGGTTTTGATTGGAATGGTACTGGACCTGTATTTGGAAGAACTGACATCTTTTACCCACTCCACCCTCCATTTGTTTAGATCTTTTAGATGTATCTTTCAATAAAGTTAAAGTTCTTCCATTTTTTACATAAAGGTCTCAGAGATCTCTCATTAGATACATTTCTAGGAACCTTATTTTTCTTATTATTGGTGAAGATACCTTTTAAAAATTATATCTGAAAATATACAGAAAAATAATATTTATTGTATTTGGTCTTTTATAGAGCCAAGTTTGGGCTCTGAAATGCTATATGTACACATAATTGTTCAGACATAAACAGGAAAACCTACTATAATGGCATTCACAACAGAAACTGGTTGACCAAGGTAGGGAGTGAGAATTAAAATAATCAAACGGTTAAGAATAAGAATGTTAAACATTTACATGCATTTTTCACTCATGCAGTTAATTGTTTAAATACCTTAGACTTGGTTTTTATTTATTCATTCAACAAGTAATTAGGCTGTATTATGTACAGATAACACATGTCTATTCTGAAAGAGATGTCCAAAGACAGATATCCTATAGCTTTCCTTGCAAACTCAAGCCAATTTTTATTTCTAATTTGATATTTCTAACTGGTCATTTTTTTCCCCAAAAGAAATCCAGTGGGTCTTAACCACTTAAAAAAAAAAAAAACCCAAACCCTAGAATTTTGAAAGTGGACACTGTGGAGAAGGGGTACAAATCTTTCAATAGCTAATATTCACTGGTTGCCTAACCAGTCAATATACTACCCTTACCTACAACTGGATGAAATTATGCAGTGAGCACCTGATCTGTGCCAGGCGCGGGGTTATAAAGTGAGTAAACGGCAGCATCTCCAAGAAAATTTTCTCTTTTTACAAAATGGATGTGTTCTTGGAAAAACCACACACGCCAAGCAATTTGAGTAAGCTGAATGGTTCTCAGTGGCATTTTAACAGATACAAGGAAAAAGTTGTCAAAATGAAGGTTCTACTCACTCAATCCTGATGTTATATATCAGGTCTGCATATCTTATCAGGCACTGCAGTCTGCGTATAAATAAAATGTAGAAGTGAGGTGAGCTTTTAAGACCAGTTCAGTTTTTAGTCCATATCATTTCCTGGGTTCCCAGGATCACACACCAACACTAGATAGACATGATTCAAGTTCTTGTACATTATTGAGATGTATTAGGCTGATACAGGATATTTGCCAAATGTGAGCTATATTTCATGCTAAGTTGGATGTGAATTTTTATAACAAGAAACCAAGAGAAGACAGACAACAAAAATTGTACATACCACATTTGGATGGCCCAGACCTTAGATTTTGCCATTTCCTTTTTTTTTTTTTTTTTTTTTTTTAAGAGACTAACAGTTGGCATAATTACTTGACAAAGGATTGTTAATTCTAATCCTCAGAAATTCGGGGTTCTAGCAGGTGTCCCCTTCCTTGTATTTTCCTCTCTTTTTCACTCTGACGGCAAAGTGGGCTTCTTAATAGGGGAAGCTGGCCAAATAAAACTGGGGATTTCAACATCATTTTCTTTCATTTTTCAATGTTGGAGGTGACTCCGGCCAAAAATGTGAAGTAGTGAATGATTCTTGAATGAATGACCTTCATTCAAGGGCTGTTAAAGGCACTGGGATTACAAAGAAAAATACTGAGGCTTTGCCGAAGATGGCAGGCATCGAAGGGGTACATACCAGTGAACAGATTGGATGGTAGCTATATCACAAGTGCTAGCGTACAGCTATCGACACATTCCTAACGCCCTTTCCGATCACCCAAGCAACCACACTACTCCTAAAATGCCTGGAAGACATCCAATAGCAGAGCATCAACCACGTACCCTGCCCAGGGGCTGAAAATCCAATAGTGAGTTGGACACATATGGCCCTTGGGCCCCCAGACAGTCCAGCTGGTGGGATGGAGGGGGGGGGGTGGCGTCACAGATTTAGCGAACAACGAAGTCTAGAGGCACCTGCAGTTACACACACAGTGTGCTCCTGAAAGCATAAAAATAATACAGTCTTAACACTAAAACTTGAGGCTTGGTAACATATTAGTGAAGGAATATTACAGGTGAGGCAAAGCTTTCCAAAGATCTTCAAGCACAGACATAAATAAGAAGCAGGAAGGGGACTATGAAAGTAAGATTTGGCAGGTCCTGTACTTAATAAAATGGAGGAAGTCACAGAAATGGATGAACATTTCTAAGCAGAAAACTAAGCAATACCTTCAGAGAATCCAAGAGCTTCTACCAACCTAGATCAAAAACTGGAGCGATTCAGATGCGTTAGCAAGCAGTGAAAAGGAGCAATGTTAATAAACATGGAGAAATTCCCTAAAATGAACAGAATTCAGACGGCTACGGTTTTCACAGTTGGAATGCTTTAGAATTAAAATCAATTTAGTGTAAGGAAACAGAAGATATCATGTTTCTTATGCTGGCTATTTAATAATCTCTTATTTGGGGAGATGGCTTTAGAAACCTGAATTGTAGGTTGCCCGTTTATTTAATGGTGGAGGACAGATTTCTTTCTTTTTTTTTTTTTTAAACCAGGCTTCTGTAAAAACACTGCTTTTATTCAGGCAATATATGGAAAAAACTGTTACATCATTTTAGAATGTTATATTTAGAAAGGTAATTTCCTTTCACTGAAGGCCTCTTTTTTTTTTTAACCTTTCCACATCAGTCAAGAAAAACAGGCTTTGACTTCAGTTTTTTAAAAATGAACTACGAAATATATCACAGAGTTTTTATTTAACATCCATCTTGAGGATATTTCAATGAGCTTTCAGGTTTGGGGGTAAAACAAAAAGGGAAGCATGAATACGGAGGTCAGATTTCCAATAAAACACTGTACAGCCCCTACCAAACAGTGATTGATTCACCTGATGTTTCTTGCCCTTACAGCAACTAGGACTTCCTGGAAACCTTTGGTTTTGCAAATGCAGCCTGTTTTTACTTCTAAAAAGAGGGGAAATGCTAAAATTGAATTACGTAGCCCATGGGGAAAACAGAAGGGTGATGATTGATATATGCATAGAAACCTTGTCATTTTAAATCTGTACTTGAGAAAATGGCTCTTCTTTTTACTAAATATGCCATTAGCATATGTAGTGTGTGCTTGGACAGTTATTTTGCCAATTTAAAAAAGGTTCAAGCTTAAAGTGAATGCCATTTCAAAAATATTTCAGGGAGTCTGAACTTCACACCATGAGCAGATAAACATTTCTTCAGATTCTGCTTTTGTGCATTTTTAGCGCAGCTACTTGGGTATATAAAAGTTACAAGAACCTATAATAGCACGGGCATTTGGCACCGTGCTATTCAACCCATAACAAAGGGCAGGCTTCCAGGAGTGCACAGATACGCTAGAGAGAACAAACGGCCACAATTTTCACTATGAAGCTGAAATATGTGCCAAGGAAGAAACTGAAATATAGCACCTACCGCCATAGGTTAGTTAGAACTGCACTCACCCATCTCAATGTGCAGCAACTACAGGTATCTATTTAGCTCCACGTCTCCCATTGGACCACATAAGACCCCACTTCCTTTGTTCACAACGCACGCCCAATGCCTACCACATGGTAGTGGCTTGCAAGTACTTATTAACAGAGTAACTGAGTCAAATACGCTCACTGAGTAGGTACTAGAAGCAGGGTTTTAAGTGGGAGAGTCCAGATGATATATAAATGTTGACAGGACAGATCTTTTGCAGAAAATATAGGAATATAGGAATGGGAAATCATCAAAAGTTCTCTGAAAAGACAGGAAGAACTGGGATGTAGGACTCAGAAGCCAGCATTACCTCAGGTTGGGACGCTTTGGCTGTTTTAACAAAGGGCAGACGCGTGACAGGAATTAGGTTTGATTGCAGGCAGCGGCCAGCATGTTCTTCGGTGATTTCTATTTTTTTTCTTGGAAGTAAAAGATGAGATCATCTTCTGGACGTGATGAGCAAGAACATACATTTGGGAAGAGTAGATAAGTCATTTGGAAAAGTCAGGCACAAGCCGACAAAGTCTGTCTGGATCAAACCGTGTCATCAACCACCAGGTGAAGGCACCTTAGGTGAGGCACTGGCCCGGGCATGCGCTCAGCAGAGATCAGGTAGGAAGAGCAGGTAGCATCACAGAAAAAGCCTTGACTTTCGCATCAAGAAGCCCACGTCTGTGCCCAAGCTCTGCTGGCAATGACCTGCTGGACTTAGAGGAATCACTCATTTCTTTAGCTCTTAAGTTTCTGCCATTTGTAAAAGGACAGGGTTGCATAAAGGTCTCCAAGGCCCCTTCTAGCTCTAAAAGGGCTCTTTACAGAAAAACAAGTAAATGGTCTAATGGCTGCACAATTAACACAGAGTAAGATTTTAGAATTGTATAGGAACCACTTTTACGGTCCTGGTGCATGGCTTCATTACTTTCCGACATGGATTATACCGCAAGCTCTCTCTGGTCTGCCTCTAACCCTGATCCCATCCCTGTCTATACAACCAACAGCATCTTGTCACTTCTCGGCTTTGGTCCTTCCAAAGGCCCCCCCACTGCTGTCTGGGTGAACCCTAACTCCTCAGCCCATCCTTAGAAATGCTTTGTCACCAGTTCCGGCCTCACTCACTGCTTCCCTGAATTGTTTTGCGGGGGGGGGGGGGGGGGGGGGGGGGGGGGGGGATTGTCTCTATTTAAGCAAAAATAAGGGTTTTTCATCCCCTAAACACACCCATTCACTACTTTAGGGATATCTATGTTGTCATTTGCTCTTTTAAGACAGAGAGTCCCATTTAAAAACATCATACTCACGGATTTGGGCGAAGCACTTTTCAGTAGCAACAGCGAGAACTTGTGGCTTAGTTAAAATATACTGAAGTGAACTCCTTTCACTTTTCAAGATGAGTACAATGTAAGTTAAACCCTTTCTACAAGAGATGGGCTTTCCAGAGGAAGCGAGGAAAGAATATAAATAACATTACCCCATTCACTAAGAGAATGGTATTCAATGATGTTTACACAAGTGGTTCTCACTCTTTAAACTTAAATCTAAATATATTTTAAAAGCTGTATGTAAAGTAGTAATTTACTGAAGCCAAACCACTGAGACATTTCAAGAATGCGCTCCAGATTATATTATCCTATTCTCAGCTATATAAAGAGAATCTTAATAGTTTCCGTTTTGGTCATCTATTGACTAATCGTCCCTTAGAAGAATTTTGCAACATAAAATACTCTGAAACACTGTTTCAACTCAAATAAGTTTCTAGGTAAGAGGTAGAAATGTAAGCCCCTAACCACTAATTAGCTATTTGTCCCCAAGAGGTACCTGGCAGCGGCAGCCCGTACAGTCACAGTCACCAGAACCCTTAAACCTCTCCCTCCCATGCCTGGGAATCTTCTTGCCCTTGACACCCTTATTTGCCTTCATTTCAGGAATGCTACTGCAGCAGGGGTGACCCTCAGGAAGAGTGAGGGAGGGACAATGACAAGAAAGGTTCAAGTAAGGGTCAAGAGAAAGGGGGTACTGCTTGTGGCTGATGGGGCCCCAGAACCTTTTATGTAAACAGAGAGGAGGAAGGGCAATCAGAGTAAGTTGTAGGAAAGAGTCGGAAAGTGGAAGGAAAGACATTCAGAAGCAATGGGAGCGCACAGGAAGGTAGGAAATTCTAAAGTGTTCTAAAGAACGAAGATAGGTAATTTAGCTGAAGCTAGCGTTTGGGTGGAACACAGTAATACATTCTACCTAAAAATTAAAAAATTAAAGATGTGTTTAATTCTGGAAAAGAAAATATTCTAAGCAATCCAAGATCATCTCTCAAGTTCATCAATGTCCAGAACAAAACTTTCTTAAGTGCTAGAATAATACTCTGACATTCACATTCCTTTCATGGAAAAAAGAAAAAAAAAATGGGAACGTTCTCAGATTATTAAATAAG
Source organism: Hyaena hyaena (assembly GCF_003009895.1). Classification (NCBI taxonomy): domain Eukaryota; kingdom Metazoa; phylum Chordata; class Mammalia; order Carnivora; family Hyaenidae; genus Hyaena; species Hyaena hyaena. Next base: position 1,721,614 of record NW_024080817.1, on the reverse strand, counting down.
TAAGTACCAGAACAGAAAACTCAATGGACTAAATAATAGAACCTACACAGCTAAAGACTCATCCAGGAGGCTGCAAAATCCACATCTTCAGAACATACAGCAAAAACAAAGAGAAGGAAAATACGAAAGACATGGAGAATTGATTCCAAGAGGTCCAAAATCCATCCACTGGATGTGAAGACTGCACAAGTATTAGTGGGGAGAATATATTCTGAGCCTGAACAGACTTCAAATCATAAAGGTGAAAAAAAAAAAAAAAGATTCATGGTAAAAAGATCATTGGTGAAATACCAGAACTACGGATAAAGTAAAAATTCCCAAAAGCTTCAAAGAGATAAATAAAGAGATGCATACACAATCAGCTAAGTTATAAGAATCAGCCAGCACCAGCACCAGACTGATGGGCTACACTAGACTGTAGGTATCAAAGCGGCAATGCCTGCAAAGTGGAAGAACTATCATTTTGAATCTAGACTGAAATTATCAATCAAATGGGAAGGCAGAATCAGACACTTTCAAACACGCAGTAACAGAGCTGACCATCCACGCATGTTATATATAAAAAGCTACTCCAAGGGAATAGTCTACCAAATGAAAATGGAAATCTAAGACAAGAATGACATGGCATGAAAAAAACAGTAGGAGCCAAACACAACCCCAAAGTAGAGGAGGGTCTATAAATGAAGCTGTTGGAAAAATCTCCTTCAAGCAGCAAAAGTCAGTGATCCAGAATGGAATTTCGTGCTCTGCAGATCTGAGTATATGGGCTCCGCAGTGAACAGTATTTGCATATTGGCTTTCGATTGTTAGAAACAATCCATAGACAAAAGAGACATTCATAGTTATGCTGTAACAGTAAGTATAGCAAAAGTATTAAACCGTGATACCATAAAAATTACAGTCTAACCCACTGGGAGGTTATAGGTAAGGGCTGACCCTCCTAAGTGTGCATGGCACTCCAGTGCAAACAATGGCAAAACCCTGGACAATCCAGGACTAGTTTGTCACCTTAGTCACAGTGGAGAAGAGGTGAATGGATGAAAGATGCTAATATCCCCATTCTGCAGAACACACGTTCAACAGAGGTTCTAGGAAAGAAGTTGGCGACAACGAACACCACGATAGCAACTGTTAACAGTGACTGTACTTGAAAATGGGGTTTTTATGTGTGATTTCAACCCCTTCCAAGTGACTTAGATTTTTAAAACAATACATCCATTTAGAGTAGAATAAGTCGAGTCTTATCCATGAGGCATCTAACTTCAAACAAAGAGAATGGCTCAAAATGAGCCACATCTAAGGCTCCAAACACGGGGAGCTAAGGAAAAATGAGGAGACAAGGGATTTTTATCTGAACTCTGTCTGATTTGAAAGCAACGGTATCAACAAAACCGGGGATAGGAAGATGTGCTCCCTTGTCCAGAAGCAGTGTCTGTACTCTCATAAAGAATGGATGGTCACAGGAAAGGAAAGGAGGAGGAGGAGGTCCTCAGTGAACCAGAAAAAGGGACCGAGTGAGCCGAGTTAATCACGCCACAGGCCATTAGCAGCCACCTTGACATTTCAGCTGCTGCGGGGTCAGCCCGAGTGGCCGGGTCCCTCCACCTAAGAGCTGCTCAAAACAAACACTGCTCTCTCTCTGTAAGTGTGACTATTTATGGATGTCATATATTACACAACTTTAAAAAAAAAAAAAGACTGAATGATATACTATGATCTGTTTTATGCCAAAATTGTTACTCCTGTAAAAAATTCAACAAGGGACTTCTTTTCATGAGCATTAACACTTTGAAGTTCGTCTAATGACTCTGAAGAGGGATTCATATCTATAGATTTTTTTTTTTTTTTGTCTTTAAGGAGAACCTAAATCCTAGGTATGCTGAAGCACAATTATTTGCACAGGAAGCTATTAACTTATCTACAAAGGATAACACAACCCTGAAAGACAATGATTGTTTCATTCCCTTTAACTTAAGAATGCCCTCTGTTAACACCTAAAAGATACATTACTTTCCATTTAAAATGGAAAAAGCCCAGCATCCTGCCTTCTGTAAGTCACTAACTACCAAGCACTTAATCAAAATCCACCATGAGTGTCCTCCAGTGCATCGAACTAGGGCCCTTGATGCATTTCACAATTTAGCGAATGCCTGTCAAATCAGTGCACACCTATCAGGTTTCCTTAAGATTCACTTAACATTTAAAAAAAAAAACAAACCTGAAATCAGGACAGAGCTTACAATCACCATGAATATTTAACATGGCTAGGTTTATGTAGGCTCCCTGAAACTGTTAAATCAATTCCGTATCTGAAAAATCCAGAGTGCAGAAACTGAGAAACTCCAATACCGCATCCATAACTCATTGTTAACATGTTTGAAGCCACGAAAAGAACATAAAAAAAAATACAGCTCCAGAAAAGTCAGAATGCTGGTCCTAAGTGAGGACAACTGAGATTAGAAACATTAAAAAAGGGCATAAATCAGACCTAAATGGACACACTTCCCAATTCTTGTGAACTACAACTTATGTATAGTTAATTCACGAGTTCCAAAAGAAAAAACAATGGAATCATGATTCCTGTACAATATCCACCCATGACTTTCATATTTCTTATTTTAATTACAAGACTCCTAAAATGCTCATTCAATTATTTCAGGGCATTCCAAACATTTCACTGTCATTTACAGAAAGTGAAGTTTGCAGTGCATTAAGTTTCCATGACTCCCCAAAACAAAAAAAAAAAATTTTTTTTTAAGTAGTAAGAGCTGCAATTTACTCACACCCCAGGAAACAAATTGAAATGTACTGGAGTGAACTTAATGAAATAATGGAAAACATGTTGGTGAAATTCAAAGTATTCTGTTATAAGCCCTTTTTTGGGTAGGGACCATATCTGTCTGCATTTTCATTTCTTTCCATTTCCAGTGGCAGCTTGATTGAATATTCAAATTAAACAGGATTGAGAATTAATTATTTTTCCAGGGGGAAGAGTCACTCAACTACTTTAAAATCTGGGTTGTTTAAAGTATCTTCATCCAAAAAAAAATTCCCTTAATTCTTCTTGGAAGGATCACATCCCATAAATTCCTACCCACCCTTGCCCCGAAGTTAGTGACAAATCACAGCCCTGTAACTCTCAGGAAAAGATGCTGGTGTTTGTAATAATCCGAAAGCATGGAAATGATGATGTACCTTCAAGCATTCACCACATTCTTCACCAAATAAAGATTTATTGTTCAATTGTTTTATCACTTTCATGGGTTTTCTCCCTGAATTAGGCTTAGAATCTGGAATTGAAAGTTAAATTTTTCCATATGTTTGAATTTAAATCATTTGATCTAGTACTGGAAAAACTGATTTACTCTTACAGTTAAAATATTTTAAATGTTTATTTCTATTCACTTTATTAGTTTTTAAAAATGCTTTCTTCCAAAGCTAAGTTTCAGGGACATGAACAGACACTTCTCCAAAGAGGACATCCAGATGGCCAACAGACACATGAAACGATGCTCAGCATCCCTCCTCATCAGGGAAATACAAATCAAAACCACACTGAGATACCACCTCACGCCAGTCAGAGTGGCTAAAATGAGCAAATCAGAGAACTCTAGATGCTGGCGAGGATGTGGAGAAACGGGCACCCTCCTGCACTGTTGGTGGGAATGTAAACTGGTACAGCCCCTCTGGAAAACAGTGTGGAGGTTCCTCAGGAAACTAACAATAGAACTCCCTTATGACCCAGCAATAGCACTGCTAGGAATTTACCCAAGGGATACAGAAATGCTGAGGCATAGGAGCACATGTACCCCAATGTTCATAGCAGCACTCTCCACAATAGCTAAAACATGGAAAGAGCCTAAGTGTCCATCAACAGACGAATGGATCAAGAAGATGTGGTTTATCTATACCATGGAATACTACATGGCAATGAGAAAGAATGACATCTGGCCATGTGTAGCCACATGGATGGACCTTGAGGGTGTTATGCTGAGCGAAATAAGTCAGGCAGAGAAGGACAAATACCATATGTTTGCACGTATAGGAGGATTAGGAGGAACTTGACAGAGGACCAAGGGGGAGAAGAAGGGCGGAAATGGTGGGGGAAAGGGAGAGAGGCAAACCATGAGAGACTCTTGAATGCTGACAAAAACTGAGGACTGATGGATGTGGGGGGGAGGGGGGGATGGGCATGAAGGAGGGCACTTTGGGGATGAGCACTGAGTGTTATGTAGAAACTAATTTGACAATAAACTATTTGTAAAAAAAAAAAAGCTAAGTTTCAGGACTCGGTAGAGTTTTCAAGTTAGTCTTGAACGTGGTCCAATTATAGAAGTGAGTGTGGGCAATGCCTTTTGAGCTTCCCATACTTTTTCTGTCCAACTACTGTTTAAAATTTCTCCAAATCCATCAAGCTTTCCTAGATTTCCCTGGGCTACACATTGTCTTACTTCTTATGCTCCAACACTCATGTGGCCGCTTGATTGCACACTTTCTTTTAAAAGGCGTACAGGTTACTTGACCCATTCTCCTGAATCACGTGAAGAACCAGTCTGATGGTCAGGCAGTCTCTCCCATGCTTTCTATCTACTCATGGCACTTTGCACATAAGTGGCACCCCACACACTACCGGCACATAGTAGGTCATCATGTTTTTTGAACGGGTGAGTACGTGTCTTAGCCACCAATCTGCATTTAGCACAGTTCTTGATTCTCAGAGGGAGACATAACCAGATCTGAGTTTTCATATTGTGCCAGACACCGAGATTTCTCCCGGCCACATTTATTTACCGGAGTCAAGTGTGACACCATCACAAATTCCCAGGGACACCCTGTATGGTTTTCTCTCGCTACCGTGCTGAACTATATTGTGGTTGTTGGACGTTTACATTATCCCTCATTGTATCTTACAAAGCCTAAAATTAACAAGATAGGAATATCATCATTTGAAAAACGAGGACACTTGTATTTGTGGCATTCGTTATGGGCACATAATAAAAAGCGACCGTCCCACTTTCCCAACCCTTATTGCCTCCATCCCCTCAAAGCCCTGAATGCCACCGTCTTCTCTTAGTGGGTCAGAGCCTGCCTGGTTCACCCCCAACTCCTCTCTGAAAGAGAGTTTCCTTCTGCAAACGCCCAGGAAAAGACATACACTGGGGTAGTTTCCATCTTCCTAGTGTAAGTACTATATCTCCATGATACAGTGATGAATCCATGGTCGCCAACCTCACTTGGGCGACCTCTTGACGTTCTTCAAACATCTTTTGACCTTGTTTTTAACTTGAATGTTAACTGAACACTTACTGTGCGCCAGACTGTACGCCGGGGTAAGCTGTTTCTGCTTTTATCCTTGGTCAGTTCCTTCTTCTACAGCTCCTCTCTGCAGCCCTTCAGACCTTCTACTCACGTCTTCCCCTGCTGTCGTATGATATTCAACATCCCTTACTTGTCTACATTGAGGAAGAGGCCAGCAGGAATGAACTCTCTAAGCTTTCAGAGCTTTGCACTTACAGCCACCTCTGCCTTCACTCTTCTCTGCTGTCTTCCCACAGGCTCAGAGGGGAGGGCAGTCAAGAGGCAGCGGGGACCCTCATCGTCAACACTGCCCATCTTGTCCATACGACACTCTCTCCCATACAGCCAACTCTCTCTCTCCACGGGCTCTTTTCTCTCAGCCCATGCACATGACGGCATCTCAACCCCTCTTTAAAAAAAAAAAAAAAAAAAAAAGCATCCCTGGGGCATCTGGGTGGCTCAGTCAGTTAAGCATCTGACTTTGGCTCAGGTCATGATCTCATGGTTTTCAAGTTGGAGCCTCACATCTGGCTCTGTGCTGACAGCTCAGAGCCTGGAGCTTGCTTTGGATTCTGTGTCTCCCTCTCTCTCTGCCCTTGCCCCACTCATGCTCTCTCTCTCTCTCTCCCTCTCTCTCTCAAAAATAAATAAACATCACAAAAAAATTTTTAAAAAAAGGATCCCCTTGGGATTCTGTACCTCCATCCCTCACCCCTTGGCTATTATCATCTTCCTTACTTGACCACACTTTTTTGGGATCACTGTTTATGATCCTCTGCTTCCTCGTCTCCCACTGACTCCATTCATGCTTCTGTTTTCTGGTGCTGCCACGGAAATGACGGAGGCACGGGTCTTCCGAAGCTCCCAAATCTTTACTTACAGCTCTGAGCAAAGTCTTTGGACTTGGGTCCCCAACTGCCCGTGAAACACCTCCATGGCTGTCCGGGCCGATTACCCAGCAGGGGAAAGCCCCCCGCCCCACCAGGGCGCCGCTTTACCCAGACCCCTGCAAACCTCACACTGCACCGCACACACACTGCACCGCACACACAAGCAGGGCTGCACTGTGTATAGCCACCCCTGCTGGACGCCCGTCTGCCTGCCTCTCTGGGCCCCGTCCCACCTCGCCTGTACCTACCTGGCGCATCACCCTCCCTCTTCTTCGCCTGGTCTCCTGTCGCCCCTCCCAACTCTGCTCCAGCACCAATGACCTCCTTCGCCCCCCCCCCCCCAAACAGTGCATTTCCAGGGGGTGCGGTTGCTCTGTTTCATCACTAGAACTGTGACTTCAAGGGCACAAACATCGTCTCATCTGTGGGACCTTGAGTTCAGAATCACGATTCAAAAATGTGAAGTTGAATTAGGAGTCTTCAAAGGAGAACAAATCTATTCGTTGGCTGCTCCCAGATGTTAAGTGTGTTTTTTGGCTTAGTAAAAATAAATAAACTTTGAAAGGAAAAAAAAAAAGGCATTGCATAAGGTATTTGCACAGAATGGTTTAAAAGCCTAAATAAATAATTAAGTCATTAGCAAAATATCAACAAGGTTGGAGAAGGGAAATTCAAATAAAATCATACTAGTAGTACCCACAAATCTGAGTCTTTGATAACCTCTAAGTTAAAGTCAGCTAGTTTCCCCAGAAACTTTTTCGTAAATAAAACCAGTGACTAGTGATATGTATCATTTCACTCCAGCATGTTTTTGAAGGTATGCTTGCAAACATCACTTCGAGGTGGAGTTCTTTATTCTCCTCTGCCTTGTCTTCTAACAGCCAAAGTCCCTACGACCAACGTTGCCTATGTAAGAATAAAAAGCTTGAAAAACGATTCTCTGTATCTCCATGTATTGCTTCCCGAAGTTGGACTCACAGAGCAAACTGTAAGCATTATGACTGATGAGGCACTTAAGAATACTTTACCATAGGCGCGCCTGGGTGGCTCAGTTGGTTAAGTGTCCGACTTTGGCTCAGGTCACAACCTCACAGTTCACGGGCTCGAGTCCCGCATCGGGCTCTGTGCTGACAGCCTGGAGCCTGGAGCCTGCTTTGGATTCTATGTCTCCCTCTCTATCTTCCCCTCCCCTGCTCACACTCTGTTTCTGTCTCTCTCTCAAAAATAAACAAACATTAAAACATTTTTTAAAAAAGAATACTTTACAACAAAGCTTCTTTTCTAAGAAATGCCCAACGTGGCCACAAGACAGCAGCTGCAAAGGGCACACCACAGACCAAGACGGACAGGTTAGTAGGATCCCATTTTTGAAACAAAGTCATGTTTGCAGGAAAAGGTCTAGAAGGATACAAAACAAAACTGTTACACATGGCTGCCTCAGGCTGGTGGGATTTAGGTGCATGAGCTCCCTTCCCCTCCCTATTCCCAGTCATTACGTGTCACTTATATACTCTTTTTTTAAGTATTTTAAAAGTTTTTAATGTTTATTTTTGAGAAAGAGAAAAAGAGCATGAATGGGGGAGGGGCAGGGAAGAGGAAGACACAGAATCAGAAGCAGGTTCCAGGCTCCGAGTTATCAGCACAGAGCCTGTCACGGGGCTCGAACCCATGAACCGTGAGATCATGACCTGAGGTGAAGTCAAATGCTCAACCAACTGAGCCATCAGGTGCCCATAAAGTCTTTTGTAAACTGAGACTCATTTCACAGACTTCAGAAGCTCTGGCCCTCTGACAGGCGTCAGACCATTCCCGGGGCTGGGGGGGAGGGGGTACATCCTGATCCCTGAGATGAGCCTGACACTAGTCAGACCCATTAGAAAACAGTGGCAAAGTTTCTGAGGGCTGAGAAGGCTTAATATGAAAACGTAGGAAAAGGATTGAAACTCAGGTAGTTTTGCATATTTGTGCCTGATAACATTTTCTAAACGCATTTTCCATGTCCAGTGAATATTTCTTCATCTATACATAACGCCTAATTCATCAAGACTCCGTCCATGTGTAACCTCCTCTGGCAATCTTTTCCCTCAGCCTGGGTCAGGCTGAGTGCCCCTCCTCCGTGCTCTCGAACTCTGCACACTTCCACCAGCCCGGCGTCCCCTCCCTTGCACGGCAGTACCTTACTCCTGTCTGTGTTCCCGACTAGACTCTGCGTGACACGGGGGTGCCTGGTTTCCTCTTCCGCATCACCCACAAGAGCTGCACCTGATGCATGGTAACAGATGTCCAACAAGCATCAAGTGAATGAATGATCCACCCGTATAGAGCACCCTGCTCAACCCCAGGGATGGCGTGTGTCTACCCTTCCACAGTGAGTATGCTATACTCTGCTTTCCAAGAAGCAAAGGGGACAGAATACCAGCAAACTTGTCCTAAGAAATGATTGGGTGGCCTTTCCGTGAGATCGAGATCGCCCAGCAATGCTCAGGGTAAGGCAGTGCAAAGGGTATGTCTTAACACTCACGCAGGTCTTCAAGATGGAAAGGAGAACTTCTAGGAGAATGTCGAGAGCAAGGGTCAGAGGCAGGAGAAAACGGAGCGCGTTTGAGATGAAGACAAAGCACAAGTGAGCACATTACACATCTCTACAGACTAACTCACGCTCCCCACTTGGCCTAATTCTTCCACTGCCTTCACTGCCATTCTGTCTTTTCCTCCTTCACATGGACACCCCAGAGAGCAGGGAATACGGCATTCCTCTTCAGATCGACAATGATTTTGTCTCCCATTTAACTCAGCATTCACTTTCTCTGCCAACAATAAACCACTATGCCCACCTCCCCACTTTTGTTACTAGGTGGATCTGTCCATTACTAGTGGTACGCCCTTATCCCACTATATGTGCTAGGAAACAGTGCTGTAGCTTTAATTTGGGATGTTGTCGCTGTGCCGGTCACATGGTAGAATTTAAACATGTTGGACTGATTCACATCCAAACAGGAATCTCACCCAACACGCAAGAGTCAAAAGCTTATTACAGACTGTGCTGCGGCTGGGGCTCAGAACCTTGGTCAGGGCATTTTCCTAGTCAGGGTTGCGTCTTCAGGTTCTGCTGGATCAAGGGGTGCTTGGTACTTGAGCAGGCTGTCTCTGCTGGCCACCGTTCCTGCTTTCCTATGATAAGCCCTGGGGCGCCTGTTAGAAGCCCTAGTGAATTTACCTGCATGGTCTCTGGACCCATCTGGTGGGCAATTCACATCTGGGTGTTGGCAAAACTATGGTCAGAGGGGTGCTGCCTTCCTTACCTTCCCCCTAATCTCTGCCAGCTCAACAGTCAGAAGGACTCACTCATTTAGTTGAACTGCATTTATTTATTAGAACAACTTTACACTGTGCTCGTAACCATGAACAGCTTTGTTGCCATTAATGAAAAGCAAGTAAATGGAGGTAGCAGCTGACACTCACGAGTGGACATAAACCTCGGGGCAAACCAGGACCCGAAGAACCCTTGTTGCTTTCAAATGTCCATTCCACACACACATAAAGGGTTGTTTTGTTTTGTGATCATTAAGAGAGCTTTTGTGAAAGTTACAAGCATGAATGGTAAGATTTTTTAAAAATACTAAAAATTATGGTATCACAGCCTATTAAACTATTTGTGCAGAAGATGGCCCTTCACAGGGATTGGAGGGTTGTACTCTCTGTCGATGGTGACCATGGAAATGTAAAACTCAGCTTAATATGAAGTCCCCTTTTCTCTTCTCAAAAGGAAAGTGAGCCCTCCTCATCCTATTCATAAGAGAATATGATAACGTGGTCTAGATTAGTAATTCACAGCTTAAATTTTTTTTATGTTTTATTTATTTCTGAGAGAAAGAGAGAGCACGAGTGCGGATGGGCAGAGAGAGAGGGAGACACAGGATCCAAAACAGATTCCAGGTTCTGAGCTGTCAGCACCGAGCCCAATGTGGGGCTCGAACTCACAAATCGCGAGATCATGACCTGAGCTGAAGTTGGACGCTTAACAGACTGAGCCACCCAGGTGCCCCAGTGCTTTACATCTTAAATGAACAATAAGACTTCTAAACATGAGTGTGCCCATGCTATTTATTGTTCTTCCTGGTATCTTAATAGTCAATCCTTAAGAGGATTGGACTAATCCATAAATTACCATGCAGTTTCAAGATTCTGGGATTTATATTCTGTGGTGCTTCTACACATATAATATTTATATAAAAGTATATATACTTACATATATAAACATTACTATAACACACACATATACAAATTTATCACTTCTCTGAAAGTCAAAGCCTATGGTATAGACACAAATAGCCAAGTGGTCTAAACTTCAGGACCACTGATAGTCCGTGTGTTCAAGTTGGTGTCTAGCAAATCACAAGCTCTGTATACTCATCAACGGACTCCCCTGTGACAAAAGTAGTGCTATTCACAAGCCCACACAAGCCAACTAGCTTCACCGTGTGACTTGCGGTCAAAAAAGAATCAGGACCACAATGAAGAACACCAGCATCTCCCAGCACTCTACCTCCTCAGACATCAGTTTCCTCATCAGTAGCAAGAGTTAAGACCACTCTTCTTGTCTACAGCACAGGGCTGCCTGGAGATCATGAGAGAAAACACGCATGAGTCCTCACGTTCATTCTCTAATGGGTGATGGCCACCGGACAATCTTCTGGGCATGTGGTGTGCGCCCCAGCCACCCTGTCGGGGACAAGGAATGGAGGAAGGGGGAAGAGAAGCCTGGAGGTGAGAGGAGGTGAGACGTAGCCATCCTGGGCACCTCAGCACTTCCTGTGGGCTGAGGGTGGCCTGGGCAGCCGCCTCAGCTCCGTCTGTCCCCTGACCATCTGACTGTCCCCCGTAACACCCGAGACTCCGACAGGAGCCTGCTGGCATCCAAGTGGCCAAAGCAGATTGTAAAGGTTTACAGACAATTCAATGTTGGAGGAAATCTTTACATTTACATTTTGGTACTTATACAAATAGTAGACACACACTGTAGGAAGCGAGAGAACAAAGGAAAACAAGGAAAAGGCATCACTTAGAACCCAGAGACCATCACGGCTGATACTGTGGTACTTTCCTTCCAGGCTTGCCTGTTGGTTTGTTTATAAGGAGAATGGGGAATTAAATAATTTAGTGCACTCTGACCTTTTCCCTTACTATTATAAAACAGGCATTTCTTAGCAGAGAAGTTTAAACTGTTGGCCTTTTGCTACTTGCCGCAAAAACTCCTCTGAAAATCTCAGAAATGCCCTAATGGTTCTTTTAGGAAACAGGGAGTCATGAAGTGGACAGACTGTTCCCATTCTCAGTGGGCCTGGGAGGCCAGGACTGGTGGACAGCCTGGAGGCAGTGGCACAGAAAGCTGGCAGGCTGCCCCTGGGAGCACCTGGGGCTGAGAAGCCCTGCCCCCTGCTCCCTGGGGCCTTCCCCTTACAGCACCCCCTCCATGAGCCGAAATCCTCTTTTCCCCAGCCCGTTCAACCTTTCATCCCCATCTTCGGAGGCCTCCACCATGCTCTGATGCATCTGGGATCCTCCTGCCGGCCAAGTGCGGAGCGGCTGCTGGTAGAGGAAAGGGAAGCCCCGAACCCGCTGCGGCTGGGGGAGAAGCGCCGTGACTTCTTCCCCTTCTTCCTAGGACTCTGAAGGCGCACGGCGGTTCCTTTACCCTGGCCATCTTGCCAGGGCGATTTAAAGACGCTGTCGTTATGGTGGGAGTAGCCACGAGACTTTGTCAGACGAGACGAGGTGTACGGTGTGGCTGTCGTGCTGGGCCTCTAAGGGTCCCCTTACTCCCTGTGACAGGGGCTGGGGGGTTCCCAAAAGAGCAACATCGTCCACTGCCGTCACTCCCCACGGTCCTGTCTACCACCCGAAAGCAGACCTGGCAAGAAGGCTGCCAGATGGAGGCCAGGTGGAATCAGCTTCTTGGTTTTAATCGGGAAAGAGAGGCAGGAATTGTGGTCAACTGCGGGGGTGGAACAGGCTGGGGAACGACACGGCCTTGGGAAGCCACTACCACAGAAGATCCAGAAACCCGGACTCCATGAGCTTCGGGATTCCTGGGCGTATGAGATTTTCTCTCTCTTGCTCTTCAGCAATAGCTAATAATATCTTCGAGAGTTTCAGCTTTCTCTTCCAAGTAAGGATTGCCAGCCTTTCATCCCTTCGCTCCACTGAAACTGTTCATCAGCTTGCAACTGCTCAACTGTTTGACCTCCTCACCGCAAAACGCACTGATCAACTCTCAGGATCTTGCTTTTACTTTGCAGCCATCGTGATCTACATTCTCCACTTGGCTTCTGGGAGGCCCCAGACTCCTGGCTTTCCTCCTTGGCCGGCTGCTTCTTCCCAGGCTCCTGGGCTGGGGCTTCCTCCTCATCCATCGTCAGTGCTGAGATGCCTCAGAATCGGCCTTTGGCCTCCTCTTCTCTGTCAACTCTCCCTAAGAGATCATATCTAGCCCCGTGGTTGTAAATACCACGGATTTGCCGATAGTGTCCAGGTGGACGCCTCCTCTCTGGACCTCTCTCTGGAACTCCCGGTTCATACCTCCCAGTAGCTACGTGGCATCACTGCTTTGAGCTGGAATGCCTCTTCAAGGTGCAACATGACCACAGACTCCTAACTTCTCACCCTTGCTAACCTGCCTTTGTATTTCCCACCTCAGCCAACAATGCCAGGTCAGCAGTGTTCAGGCTTGATCCTTGGTTTTATCCTTTACTCTCTTCTTGCAATGCCCCACAACCAAGCTGTTCTCAAATTCCACTGGGTCCACTCTCAGTAGATATCTGACCATGGCTCATGAGTTCTACAGCTCTATTCTGCTCCCAGTACCTGCCATCCCCCATCTGGACTGCTATGAGCCTCCTTAACTAATCTCCTGGCTAGTCTCATGCCACCCCAGTACTGATTCTATGTACAGAAGCCAGAGCAAATCCACATGCAAGATCATTACACTCACGGGTTCTAACCCCTCCTGTGGCTTCCCATCACACCCAGAGTGAAGTCATGGTCAAAACCAGTATCTGCTCCCTGAGTACCACTCTTCCTGTGGTCTCCCAGCTCAACAAGGTAGAGGCCACTCAAAGGGGGCCCTATAGACAGTACTGCCCAAATATAAAGAATGGTTTCACACAGGCACACACACATGCTTTCTCTTGGATCAGTTTCTCCATCTCCACTCGTTCCCCATCTGCTCCAAGGCCTCCATTGTATGCACGTGGCTGACAGCAGTGCATGTCCACTTGTCAGTGGAAGAGCTTCTCTAATGTCATGTGCCTGACAATTGCCTGGGAATATCACGACAACCCAGATCCATACTCTACGGGGTAATACAATGACTGTGCAATTATCTAACCTTCTCTGCTGGATTATAAGGTCATTAATAGTAGAGGCAGAATATTAACCAGCCCTATCACACTAAATGAACTCAACCCCAAGGCCCTCCAGTTCAGTCAAGTTAATAGATAATCTAGATAGAGTGTATAACACAGCAGGGCAAGAACAAGAGCGTATGCATGTGTGCATGAGCGCGCGTGCACACAAATGTGTATTTTCCTACCTACACACCATCCCCGAACAAATGTCCGTTTGCTGAGGGCCCTTTGAAAATTGATCTCAAAGGAATCTAAAGAGAGACCAGGATTAAAGAGCTATGTGTGGAAAGCTGCTATTTTATGCTATTCTTTCAGGCAAAGGGTTTTCAACTAGGTCAACATCCTTTGTGAAGTTTATACCAAGAAAAATATACACATATTAAGCAGCAGTGGCAATTTACAGTAAAACAGAAAATCCCACTCAGAGAAGAAAACAACCAGAAACATATTACATTTCAAGCCTCTCAAAGTGGGAGTTCAAATGCCTAAATCATTGCTTCACTGTTCAGTTTCACTACAGAAACGGCGTTTCCTCAATCATTCCAATATTACCAAACCTTTAAAACATTTACTTTGGATTCAATCTGTTGCCCATATGTCAGATGTTAAGAATAGTTACATTTGCAATACTGATTTTGCACAAGGACAGGTTCTTTTTGAAAATCCTATTATCATGTGGCTACAAGGATATCATTAAAAATCAATATTAATGGAGGCTTATGTCTGTTCTTAGAACAGAATAAAGCCTGCACACCATAAAACTCCTTGCATATTACACAGTAACATGTTTGGAAGGCAACAAAGCAGCAATTGTACATTATTATCTCTTTAATCTGGGATTTAAGTTTCTAATGATCGCAGATGGCAATAAACTCCTCCAAGAGTGCTTAAGGCAAGAATGTGATGGAAATCTTTTCTAATTGTGGCAAGCATATGTTGACACAAATATTTATATTCAATTGTGCCAGGCAGGACACATGTATATCCAATTTTGCTAACCCTATAATCTCAATAAACAAAATCTATGTGTCAACTTTGGAGTTTTCAGGTATGTAGTAATTATTTTAACTTCATAGTTGAGACCAGACTAGTGAAGACTTTTTTTTTTTTTTAAGATGAAGGTCAAAGAAACAGTGCAATTTCCCAGAAGGAAACCAGATGTTTAAGTTTTCTTCTCAAAAATGATGTTAGTGTTGACTTGGGGGGGGGGGGCGGGGTGTGGGAAGACCGCTATCATTTGTAAGCTGAAGTTTTCATTTCTCTTTACTCCGAGATCTGCTCGACAATAATCTGTGGAAATGTTCACTTGTCCTAATGGAAGAAACCACGATAACCTTATTTTCGAACAAAGGACAAATGTTCAATGGGGAACATGGATTGTTGCAACGTTAGCAAAAGCAAAAGTCTGGAGTAAGAGATAATAACGCCTTTGATTTGCTTGCAAGTGCAAGTTATTTAAGAGCAGATTTTGTAGCTTATCATAGCACTTGGGAAGCAGAAGGATGAAAAGCTTTCTTTCCATCTCTGTCTGCCACAAAAAATCCTTCCAAGACATCAATATTTTTCATTTTTTCAAATAAACATTTTGTCCAGAATTTGACACGGTATAAACAAACATGTCTGTTCATGAACTTGCTGACTTGACTTGGGATATCACATCTCTAGAACCAGGCTCTGAGCACATCCTTCCCTTGATCTGTTACAAGGGAACTTATAAGCCACAGGGTCTAGACAGTGGCTTTTCTGGCTTCCCTTCCTCTCAGAGCGTCCCATTCACCGTAAGACATGGTTCATGTGCTACATTTCTTTCATTAAGATTTTTCTGAGTTGACTAACAGTTGAGCACAAAGATATTTACCTGTAAAAAGTATTCTATAGCCTTGACCTAAATCGAGAGTAAAAATAACATACACACACACACACACACACACACACACACACACACACACAGAGTTTCAGGATGAAAATGGAACTACTCCTAACATTTGGTAGGAATCTAGCATTCGAGTCCAAATACTGGGCTTGAATTCTTTTTTTTTTTTTTAAATGTCTTTATTTTTGAGAGACAGAAAGTGAGCAGGAGAGAGGCAGAGAGAGAGGGAGACACAGAATCCGAAACAGGCTCCAGGCTCTGAGCTCCAGGCACAGAGCCCAATGTGGGGCTCGAACCCAGACTGTGAGTTCATGACCTGAACCAAAGTCAGACATTTAACCAACTGAGCCACCCAGGCGCCTCTGGGCTTGAATTCTTTGATAGTGGGCCTGAGCCTTTTGAAATGGAATGGATAAGCACCTATGTAAAGAGATGTACTTATCTTAGTCACATCCCGTAATACTTGGCTGGTGCCAGAGCCGAACGCGAAAACATAAAGAACGCTTCCCAGCAGAGTACATCTGAGTCTTGAAACGCCAGAGAAAGTGAGTTGGCCAACATGGACACTGTGGTTGTGGAAGCTTTTCTCTTCACTCAAAAGCCCAGGCAGAGGATGGAACCGACTTCCAGGTCCCAATAACCTCCCTTCATCGCTAGAAACACACAGGAAATCAATACTGACTCCTGATCACCAGGCATTGGACAGATCTTTTGTTTGTTTGTTTTAATTTTTTTTAACAGTTATTTATTTTTGAGAGATAGAGAGAAAGAGCATGAGGGGGGGAGGAGCAGAGACAGAGGGAGACACAGAATTCAAAGCAGGCTCCAGGCTCTGAGCTGTCAGCACAGAGACCAACGCAGGACTTGAACCGAGGAACTGTGAGATCATGACCACAGCTGAACTCGGATGCCCAGACACTCCTGAGCAGATCTTTCAAGGCCTCCACGTTCAATCCTTAGCCCTCAGGAAAGACCACATTGACACTCAGCAAGCCAAGGAACTCTGAACCTTTGCCTGAAGACTTCTAGAGAGACTAACACGCTCTCTTTGGGCAAATTTGTAATACTTCTTCCTCTATATACACTTCCTTACCAGAAAGAAAATATGTTCCCCTCCCATTTTTAAATGACCTGCAGGAATGATGACATATTTTGGACACTATACCCCTGTGTATTTAATGTATTGTAGATGCTTTCTCTGAGTCTGTCCCTGTTTGGTGTCTTTGGCAGTTTTTTCATTGCCCTGACAACTTTTGTTGCTGTTGAACCAACTGAAAGTAACATACGGGTACCACTCCTTGCCTCTGCACATTTCATCATGCATCCCCCAAAGGGACATTTTCCTACACAACTACAACCCATTGTTGCACCTGGGAAAATCAGCAATTCCGTAATGCCATCTGTTATCCTGTCCATGCTCGAAGTTAACCGGTTGTCTGTTATGGGCTGAATTGTGTACCCCCAAAATTCAAAAGTTGAAGTCCTACCCCAGTATCTCAGAACATGATGTATTTGGAGACAGGATCTTGAAAGAGGTGATTAGATTAAAATGAGGTCATTAGCATCAGCCCTAAGCCAATATGGCTCCTGTTCTTGTAAGAAGAGGGAATCTGGATGGACACATTCAGTGGGAAGACCACATGAAGGTGCGGGGAGAAGACGGCCATCTACAAGCTAAGGACAGACACCTCAGAATGAAACCAACCTTGTCAACACCTTGACCTTGGACTTCTAGCCTTCAGACTGTGAGAAATAAATTTCTATTGGTTCAAGCTGCTGAGTCTATGGTAATTTAAGGCAGCCTTAGCAAGCTAACATACTACCCTCAGATTTTCTTATAGTTTTTTGATTTATGACACAATCAAGGTTCACTCATTATATTTGGTTGTTATGAGACAATTATGGGATTTTATTTCATGCTTTTTAAAACAATTTTTTAATGCTTATTTATTTTTGAGAGAGAGAGAGACAGGACGAGTCGGGGAAGGGGCAGAGAGAGAAAGGGAGACAAAGAATCTGAAGCAGGCTGCATGCAGGCTCTCAGCTGTCAGCACAGAGCCCGACACAAGGCTCAAACCCACAGATCGTGAGATCATGAAGTAAGCCAAAGTCAGATGCTTACCCAACTGAGCCATCCAAGTGCCTCTGTATTAATTTATTTTAAAATAACATTCGTAAACCCATTACATGTTAATATAAATAACATTTTAATGGAACATAAAAATTCTTAAAAACTTTATTTATTTATTTATTTTAATGTTTATTTATTTTTAAAAGAAACACAGAGCACAAATGGGGGAAGGGCAGAGAGAGTGAGAGAGATACAGAATCTGAAATAGGCTCCAAACTCTGAGCTATCAGCACAGAGCCTGACCTGGGGCTTGAACTCACACACCAGGAGATCATGACCTGAGCTAAAGTTGGATGCTAACTGACTGAGCCACTCAGGTGCTCCTGGAACATAAAAATTCTTAAACCAAGAACATTTAGTGAGAAGGCTGGCGCTGTTTTACAGGTTTCTAAACTTCTTGGGGCGCCTGCGTGGCTCAGCCAGTTAAGCGTCCAACTTCAGCTCAGGTCATGATCTTGCAGACCATGAGTTCCAGCCCCGCATCGGGCTCTGTGCTGACAGCTCAGAGCCTGGAGCCTGCTTCAGATTCTGTGTCTCCCTCTATCTCTGCCCTTCCCCGCTCATGCTCGCTCTGTCTCAAAAATAAATAAACGTTAACAAAATTTTAAATAAATAAGTAAATAGATCTCTTGATGATCTGACTTTATGGAAAGAAGTCAGCTGGCTTCTCATATCTACCTCAGCATTCAATACACTGTGACATCATATGACATATACATCCTGGTGAGCTTCAAGACACCCTTGTGAGAGAAAAGATTAAAAAAGGCAAATAATGTTTTATATTTTTTTAGTTTTAGTATTTTAGTGTTTTACTATTAGTATAAAATGTTTAGTATTATTATAAAAATAGGCTGGCCTTGTGGACCCTCTAAAAGGGTCTTAGGGACCCACATATGACCCACAGACCATACTTTGACGACTGCTGATCTGGACCCTAATGATTCTAAGGGATGCAGAGTAGAGGAACTCTGGCTAACAACAAAAACTGAAACACCCTGCTAACGCTTTTTACTAAGGAATATTTAAAATGGTGCCCATGACCTCACACAGTACTACCAAAAATAGCACCGTCATTGACCCCAGTGGCACAAGCTCTCACAAAAAAATATATAATGTTTCCCCCCAACACTCCCAGCCACAACCAAGGTTATTTAAGTTGCAAAATGTGGGAGGGGGGCGGAAATTCCCCATCTGTCTTCCTCTTTCTGGCTGTACCTGGGTGGTTTAAGGCACGATCATGTCAAATGTGACTTCAGTGTCACCTGATGAATTATACTAGAGTGAGCTTTGGTATAAAGAGAAGTGAAACTTTAAGAATGTGTCCCTGACATACAGGACCCTTAACAAATGACAGAAGTGGCATCTGCAAGCTTGCTCACTCATTTCCGACAGAACAATAACAGCAAAAGATTATGCTTATAACTCCATATCTATTGGACACAAAAGGAAGTGTCACCTCTTCTCAGACAGATGGGCTGAAACAATGCCCTTGACTGGGTCTTCTCCTTAGAAGGGAAGGGGGCTACTCTAAAATCCCCCCACCTCATTTGTTTTTCTATCCCCTAATAGAGACTTACAGGCTTTTGGGCATTTGGGGCTTTAAAAAAAATTTTTTTTTACATTTATTTATTTTTGAGAGACAGAGAGAGTGCATAAGTGCAGGAGGGGCAGAGAGAGAAGGAGACACAGAATTCGAGGCAGGCTCCAGGCTCTGAGCTGTCAGCACAGAGCCTGACGCGGGGCGTGAACCCACGAACCGTAAGATCATGACCTGAGCCAAAGTTGGAAGCTCAACTGACTGAGCCACCCAGGCGCCCCGGGGGGTATTAAAATGAATATTTGTTGATTTCTTATTTCAATTTAAGAGAAAAGTCTCTAATTTCTCATGCAGGTAAAACACCACAAGCACGTTTATAGAGAGCCTCCAATAACACCCCCTGGGATACCTCCCTTCAACAAAACCAGGTCCCTGCTGACTCCACACTGGAGTGGGGACCGCTGGTGACAGCGAGGATACGCCTTTGAGTATATGCCTCCCGGCCTTCAGGCGGGCTCCCAGCTCTGGAAGAGTGGCACAGCAGGGAGACTTCTTGAGAAAACTCTGCTGCCTGTGGGGCTCCGGCACCAGAGGTGGCCCCACGATGGGTGGGGCCAGTCGGGGAGACAGGGTCTGGGTGGGTGTGCCCCCGCAAGCAGCCCCCCAATGCTGGAACACAGCCCGATCTCTCCAGTCATTTTAATTTTTGCAAATTTCCAAAAACCGTCTGTCCTGTCCCCGGGAAGACCTCCCCTTTGTTACCGTAGGAAGTGTAACAAACTATTAGTCTTCACCCGTGGGCTACAGTCTCCACTCCCCCCAGGCAGCTAGGATGGTGCCTTATATACAGGTAATGAGTGCTCGTGTAACATCTTCGCTTCTTTGAGGTTTGCTAACGTAACAGAAGTATCCTTCTGATGACGCCCCTCCGTAGCACAGTCTCATTCGGCTCTTTGCTTCTTCTCCCCTGGTATAATGTGACGTGCTGGCTGGCATAACCAAGCAGGCACCAGAGGCTGACAGAATTCTCAGAGGAGGGGATCGTGTGAGGGACCAGTAAGGGAAACAGAGGCTCAAATGTGAGTTGCATTCAAATGTGCCTCTTTCATCTACAGCACAAGGTCAACTACACTCACACAACACGACTGGACACGAATAGCAACAAGTACAATGTGATAAAGTGCTACCTGCTACCACATGGTGAACTGTAAGGTGTTCAAGTGACAAGACAGAGAGAGAAATAGAAAACACGTATCCGGAAGTAAGGAGGACACACTGTGGAGTGTAAATGATTCCAGATGGATATTTTGAAAGCGTTCATAATAAGATATTTTATTTTATTTCTTAGAGCGAGGGAGCATGAGCGGGGGGGAGGGGAGTGTCGAGAGAGGGAGAGAATCCCAAGCAGGCTCCATGCCCAGCACAGAGCCTGACACAAGGCTACATCTCACAACCGTGAGATCATGACCTGAGCTGAAATCAAGAGTCAGATGCTTAACTGACTGAGCCACCCAGGTGCCTTCACAATTAGATTTTTTTAACTAGGCCATTCTGGGTCCCTGATAGTGATCAATACCACCTTCTATATTCATGGGGTCTCCCAGTTTTCAAATAGCGCTCTCATATTATTTCAACCGATCTGCCCAACAAAACCCTCCGAGGCTGGGTGCACTTCCAAGATCCCATTCTGCAAAGAGGGAAGCTGAGGTTTAGAGACTGTGGCTCACTTATTATCCTCCAGGGAAGCGGCAGCACCAGCATCATACTCTTCTAGAACACAGCCTCCTTGCACAAAGGCTGGACACCCACAGCATGTCATGATACAGAATTGGAGGTAACATCTGAGGACGTACTATCTGTCAGGCACTGCTCCAACCACAGCTCAAGTATTAACTCAACTGCCCTTGGCCTCAACTCCAGGATCGTGTTTACTGTCCTTAAATGCATATGAAAATTAGAAAACTGAGGCACAAGAAACTAAATCTTGGAAATTCAATCCAAGAAAGAAAAGCCAGAGGGTTTCTTCTCCTTACGGAGGCAGGATAAATTGTACAGATATATTTATTTCCTCTGGCTACCACTTGTAGCATCAACAAATGAGATTTATTTGGGTCACCCTATGAAAAAGAGCTCTCCCTTCCCAATCCAAATTCCTTCTCTATCCCATCACGATGCCTTCCTTTTCTTCACTGCACTGGTTATTCCTGAAAACATTCAACGTTGACTTGTTTGTGTCTGTCTTCTGCAAAGAATGCAGACTTCAAGAGGACAGACCCTCGGGTTTGCTCACCCCTGCACCCACACAACAAATGAACGGTGCCTGGCACAGAACCGGCACACGGATACTTACTGAATGAACACACACACACATACTCATCATTACAGCAGAAGTCTAGACAACCTCAAAACTATAGCCAAGTCAGTCCAAAAAGATCTGGCAATTTAAAAGACAAGCAGAATAGAACACACAAGTGGCTCTGTCCACCGTCGCTTGGATTAAATGGGTGTGGAGTGCCCACTCTCACAGACGGAATGACAGTGTTTACGCAGAGCCCTTCCTCACGTGCACAAGGACTGACGGGGTCTGGAGGGACAAAGGCCAGGCCAGGCGGCTGCAGCAAACTCCCGTGGGAGGAGGACCGGCCAGGTCTGGCCCGAGGGTGGCTGGGAATGGACAGACCTGAGGGGCGAGTGAGTCCGGGTGCCTTCCTGCCCCGAGGCCACAGTCGGGCTGCCCAGCGCCGGGGGTTTCCTGCCGATGGCCAGAGAAGGAGAAGCATAGGTCTGGAATTATTGCTAATGACCAAACCTGAACCAGTGCTTTTCATTCCCTTCACATCCACCAAAATCTCCTTCCAGATTAAAAATTCAATAAACGCTATAAAAATAAGCCCATGAAATACACAATGTAAGTAAACACAAAGGTGAAAGGTAAAAATAAACACCAACAAAATATAATGATCATGTGCTTGTGACCAAATAAAACATGGCATTTATTTACAAGATGCGGCAGTATAAATGTTAGTGTTAATGCTCCGAAACTCACTCCTTAACTCAAAACACATCTTTTGGGAAAAAGAAATCTGTTTCGTGCCAAAAACTATAAGCAGTCTGAGCAGCAAACGGGCTGTCCTCTGTAAGTCCTGTCCGCCCAGCTAGAACTTGGACTTGGTTTTCACACTTCACTCCTGTGAGGAGCAGAGTGGGGCCAGCCTGAGCCCCGAATCTCTGGAGGAGCCGAGGGAGGCCAGAAGTGGGAGGGAGAAGAAAAAAAGACAGTTCTTCTTTCAAGTCTTGAGGAAGGGAAGCATCTAGAAGATACATTTTAATTTCTTTACCCCGTCTTACCCCGTCATCTGTTCCATTAAAGCCGCCCCTGGGTCCTCAAAGGCTCCCTGTTCCCAAACTGCCTACCTTCCCACTTAACCATCTGCTTCCTTAGTACAGAGGGGCTCAGTGGGCATTAGGAATAGAGCAGTTAATTCGGTAATTTGGTAAAAAAAAAAAAAAAAAATACCGAATGAATTTCAATGCAAATGTGTCAGAAATATGCCTATTTTTATAATCGTCTATTGCCTTTCAAGGGAGTATGAATTCTTAGGGTCTTCTCTGAGCTGGGCGATGGGTATGAGCTGATGCAAGGCTGTAAAAAGCGAAAGACCTGCCTACAAGGGCAGAGGAAGGGAGAATGTCCAAGAACATGAGAGTGCTTCTGGGGGCCAGTGGCATGTGCAGGCAGGGCCAGCTAAAGCAAGGAGTGTGAAGGAACCCTGAACACAGAGAGAGGTGACCTTTGAATCCCCCTCCCGGCCCCCGTCTTCAACCATATGGATCTCCTAGTAGGTAGAATTTTGAGGAAAGTCGTCATTGGAATCAAATTGTCTAGAATCTGTCCCCAAAGCACATCTAACCTGTTTTTTGCTTTTCATGGTTTCTTCCCTTTGATTTCTGAACAGGCAGGTTTTTCGCAAAGTTAACTTACACTCCTCTTGCCCTGCGGCTACTGCCCTTTACCCCAAGTGAAAACCCCAGGGTGACCGCTGGGCAGATCCTTAGTCGTAGCAGGTCAGGGGCCACACTACCCTGTGGATTTTAACTATACTCAGTAATTTAGAGACCGCCTTTACTTAGTCTGCCCCACACTTGGAGGGAAATTATTGCTGCTTTTCAAACTGTTTTGTTGGGTCACAGAACTACCCAGATGACCACTCTCTGCCATGCATCCTCTATGCTTCCCTAGACTGAGAGGGGGTACCCTCCCCTTCAAGGCTCTTCCTTAGCAACTCACAAGGGCCAGTTGTTAAATTGAGGAATGTTGCAAGCCAGTGGTTAAAGTACTCATTAAAACATAAACATTATGAACTTAAAATTAAATGACATCAAAAACAAAGATATAAACACCCCAAACTTATCCCTCTTAATTATTTTACCAGTACCAATGCTTTTGAGGTCACTGACATCTACTTTATCTGTATGGTAGAAATACTATTTTAATGGCGGGCTAGTGTACATTTCTTCCCAAGTCTACATTCAGTTAATGTCATATTGGTACCAAAAATAGCCACAGTGGGGATATTTACACCTTGGAAGTTGGCAAGCACTACAAATCTGGGCTTGATTTGTTCTCTTTATGTCTAAGAAAGTGATGAAGAAAAAGTTAATAATACAGAGTAAAACCGTAAAAGGGTGTTACGTTCATAGCTGTTACACTGTATAAATAGCACACAAAAAATGGGAAATATTCTTCCAGCTCTCAATTCAGTAGAGAAATCATGTCATTGATGAGTGAAACCCTAACATACATCTTCATGGTTTCATTTTTCTCTTATTAATGTGAAAGAAAATAACAATGCTCACAAGGAAACTATACTCAATAACAGGTTGCTTATGAATATAAGAAACTTGGCAAACATAAAAGCATTCTGTGCAAATCATTTTGCATTTTTATTACTGTTTGTAAATCATGTGCTGTGTACACACACACACACACACACACACACACACAGCCTCCCCGCCCCCACGCTGGTAGGCTGTTAAACATTTACCAGCACCATATTCGCTTTCCATCCTCCTGTGCTTGGATCTATTCCCTGGCCCCTTAAGACCTGTTCCCACACCCCAGGCCCTCCACAAAACAATGCTTGTTGATATGCCCATCAATGAGCTAGAATCGTTTGTCTGTCAAATGGCTCAGAGAATGGAAGGAAATCCTTTGCATTTATGCTCTCTGCACTCCACCTCATAAACCCACTCACACCAGTAGGCAGCTTTATTTGCCACTTACCATCAGTATCACCATTCTGAGCTCTCCTGGGCAGCTTGGAAAGAGATAAACACCTCTAAATTAGGCCAAAACCTTATTGAGTTCTACAGGCAATTTTGCCAAGCGGATTTAGAGTTCTGTACTGCCGAAGGCTTCATGACATTAACAAATGGCCCTCTTTGAAAAGTCCCAGCCCTTTGAGTCGTTTAAAAACTTCTGAAGCACAAGTTTATTTTGCCGCACTGGTAACGAACTCGTGAATTACTTCTCATCAATTTACTTGTAAATTTCACTAGGACATCAAGTTTGATTTTGGAATGCCGATAGAAGACCATCCCATTGACTCAACTGGAAAAGAAAAGTGCTGTCTTAGCAAAAACGTTTTTAAAAGGAAGTCTCTTAATTCTTCCCTGGGCCACCGTGAAAACAAGTGTGATTAAAGTGATTGTTGTTCCTCAAACTCAGTGAAGCATAAATGGGTTCTATAATCTTCACCAGAAGCCTGCCACCAAATGAGTGTTTTTTTAACTTAACAAACCCTCCAACTCAGGATACCCTGTTACAAAGGATTTCCTGTAATTCTCTGGGAATATGCAATAGAAGAAAAGTCACGGAATCCACATCTCTGAAAATGTACAACTTAACTGCCCTTCTTCAAACTCCCCATCTTGGCAAAAACATCTTTGCTATCCTAGTTCTCGTTTTCTTTCTGATCTTCTCAATCATGTTGAAATCATCCCACACTCGACATAGGTCTTAATTCTAGACCTTCGGCATTTACCAGTGGCTTTTTCCCTCTACAGTAGAATGAGAATATTAAAACTGCACTCATTTCTTTTATTAATCAGTTCACTCCAAACGTGGAGTCCTTCAAGCAAGTGTCTGATCAGCACACCTCTTTCTCAGAAAAGCAAGTTTGCACAAGACCTTAAACTGATGGAGGCAAGTAGACCGTATCAGTTGTCAGGTGTTTCCTGATGTCGCCATGACTGACTGACATCCTATGGTGATTAGCATCTTTAGAAACTTCCTCTCCAGAAGAAACTGCCTCGGACTCTGTTAGTAAACAGCTCTTGCCAAAATGAAGTGTTAGTTGGAAATGCCCAGTTGTTAATCAAACACTAGAATCTATTGTTTATTTGTACTTAAGTGGTGCATCCTGCCAGATGTTAAATATTTTAGATATGGTTTTTGCTTTTAGAGAAGATACCTCAGTTGCCAATCAAGTAGTTTGGCAGCTACCATAAGCTACGGCTTTGCAAGGCACTTGAGCATGACAGTTTAGAGACTCTGGCTATACGTGTTCCTTCCTTCTGGAATGCCACACCTAGCAGTGTCACCCTCCTTTTCCCTTAGCATGTGAGCTGTCCCCCAACTACTCTTCTCTTCTACAATAATGCAATCCTCAATTTTAACCGGACATATGGCTGCCCATACTTAAGATCAAATCTTTCAGTGCAGTGAGAAAGAAGGAGCTTGGGTCCCTATGAGCAGAGAGCTACCTATTGGCCTTGGACCTACTCAGACCTGTGAGTTCTGTGCCCCCCACCCCCCAAAGGCAGTTGAATCCAATCCCAACCCATATACCAAGCATACTACATGCTCTGGATTTGGTCCACTGGGCACTGATCCCAACGCTGCCATTGATTAGATGGGTGTCTTTGGACAAGATTATCTACCTAACCATTATTATACCTCTGTTTTCTTATCTACAAAATGGGGATGATTGTGCACAAAGTACTTGCGAGCATGAAATTAGTATATGTATGCAAAGCCTCCAGAACACTGCCTGGGCTGGTAAGTGCTCAGTCAATGACAGCTGTCATTGCCACTGCCACCTCTACCACCATATCAATCCATCTGGAGTCGGCTATCCCTTGGTATAACAGGAGGTAAATGGGAACCAGAAGGCAAAGCTTCATACCCATTGCCTTGGCTCTTGCCCTGCCTTACCTTTCTCCCATGCCTGCTCCCCAAATGCCCTGCCCCTTCCAGACTCCATATGGCTCATTTAGAATTTCCACTGAATTGCTCACAGCAGACTTTGCCCACTGTCATCCCTCTTTATTCTATTTATTCTCACAAAAAAATCCTTTTCTATGTGACTTTACATCTGTACATTTTTCCCACTGTGAGAATTTAAGTACATGCATGAGTATTACAAAATTTCCACTGGGATTTGGAAAGGAGGAACATTGCAACGGAGGAGGAAAGAAATAAAGCAGATGCCAGTTTTCAGAGGGTGAAATTGGCCAGGCAAGAGCAAACAGAGAACTCTGGATTGTACTCTGGGATTGGTGTGAGGGGAGGGGGCACAGGCATGGAATGCAGAAGAGGGCTCATGGGTGTATGTTCTGGTAAAGCCACCAGAGTTGGATCTAATGCTTTGAACCTCTATGTGCAAAAGAGACAGATTGAGCTTGTAGGTTGTAGGTTATATAGAGCCTTGTTCGCCTCAAATACCAAGTTAATCCACTTCGGAGCAAGATGCAGTCTTGGAAATAGAGCGCAACTACGTCAAATCATGACATCGAGAAGGCATGGCATGTATTAGATGAAGGATGGAGGGGAAACTCATTTTGTCTAGACTCATTAAGAGAAGTGATTTGCCAACATGTTACTGACAAGACTGGCTGTGTCCCCAGATTCATCAGGGAGCCCAGTGTGCTTGAAAATATTCTTACTTAGATAGGAATCTAGAGCGTAACCTGGTCATTCATTCAAGAGAGCACACAATCTGATTTCCACGCAGCTATTTTCTCCCAGTGTTCCTTCAGCATTCAAAAGAAAAGGCAGAACTATAAGGATTTCTTTAAATCTCATTATTATTCACAGTAAAAGCTCTTCAAAGTAATCGCAAAAGGGCGGTATAGTGCCCAGAAGTAAAACGATAATGCCGCCTTCCCATCCCGCAGTAGACCACAGCAAAAGTAAGAAACACTGAAGAACTGAGCTCAACAGAAGGAGAAAGAGAGTCCAGATGGAGGGGCAGGAGGTCCTGGGGAGGCAGCACTGGCGAGGGCCAGCTTCCCCTCAGTGGTCCCCGGCCCCGATCAATCCTTGCTGGCCTTCCTCTCTCTCCTGGGAACTCCTGCCTTAGAGACTGCCGACAGCAGTGGCTCGGGGACAAGGGGGAAATCTCAACTGCCCATTAAACAGCTGCTAAAGGCCAACCACTGTGTTAACAGTTTATCTACTATTATTACGTGTTCATAACAATCCAATGGAGTCGTTATACTTATCCGCCATGTTACAGAAGAAGAAATAGCTAGGAAGTAGCACAGCTCACATTCAAGGATGGTCCATTCGACTCTAAAAGGATGAGCCAGGCTATCTTTATTCCCTGTTCAAGGCGAAGAGAAATGGAATTTCACATCCTCCGAGGCAATAACAGCAGGTTCGAAGATGGCCCGTTCCAAGTTAGAACTCATTAAAGGCAGCAGTGTCAGTTCTATGGCACGTGCAACCATAAGACAGAATTATGCCTCGGCTACAGGATGAGTCAGGTGGGCTTTCTTTCATCAGCCCGAGATCGCAATCACCGTTTATAACATTTTTATGGAGTTGTCATTCAAAATAAAATTTCAGAACACAACTTCTCCACTCATTCAGTTAAATACTGTAGTGCTTATCATGTACTTGGGATGTGACAGTCAACAACTGAGGCAAAAAATTTCCCCAACAGGGAAATTTAAGTATAGACAGAATAAGAACAGATATTAAGGAACTACTGCAATCGTTAGTAGGCATATTAACTAATTGGTGGTTAGTATGGAAAAGTGTGCTTATCGGTTGGAAATACATATTGAAATATTTATGAGTAAAATAAGATGACAGCTGAGATTTATTTTACTATTTTCCAAAGCAGAGGGGGGCTTCAAGGGGAAAGCAAGACTGGCAAAATGTTTATAATTGTTCAATCTGGAAGATGAGGACAAGGGGGTACATTATAGGATTTTCTCTGCTTGCGCTTATTTGGAAATTTCTTTAATTAGAAGAGGGATTCCTCCCTGAGGAGCTTAAAAGGTTAAAGAGTAATTTACAGTGCGTCAGTCAGACAGACATACGTGCTATGCAGAAAAATGAAGCCACGAAGGGAGGACGGAGATGAGAGAGGAGGGTGCCCCCTGGGCTAGGGAGGCCAGATGGCTTATCCAAAGTCATGCCAGCTCTAAGCGGGGGAACCCAGAGTGGAATCAGGTAGCCTAGCTCCAGACTCTTAAGCATTTAATCATCATACCATACTGCCTATTTTGATGGATATGTAGCATTTGAATAATGAAGGATAAACGAGTAGACCTAAATATCAAGCAGTGACGGGATTCTTTTCTGAGTGTCCCCTACATGCAAGAGATTGTTTGGTGCTGTGGGCACTGTGGACGAGTAAGGCAGGGTGTGAGGAAGCCTCCTGAGCGGAGGGCAGATATGAGTGCAGTCAAGAGTAAGGTTTTCTGGGTAAGATGGTGCTAGAGGGCAGACCCCACTGCCAAGTGGGGACCTCCTAAGGAAATGTCTTCAAAAGCCAGGGAGCGTGAGTTATGGAAAAAGGTGGAATCATAGGACAGGTTCTCTACCACTTCTACTCCTAAACATCCACCCATCCACTCACCCATGTCCACCCACAGCATCTTAGTCTGCTGATCTCATTCTGGAATGTGGTCTAACAGTACTGGACAACCAGAACTTACCTTACCAGAGGCAAGAGATGGCAATGGTGATATTGATTTATTAAAAAAATGTATAAGCTTCTCTCTGTGCTGGGCACTGTTCTAAAACATTGGAAATATCAGTGGAAACAACACAAAGCCTCTCTTCTCATGAAGAACAGACAAGAAACAAATATATCCTTTGTTAGGTGTTGATAAATGCTATGAATAAAAATGAAGTAGGGTAAGAAGGAGATGGCTTGCAAGGTGTGGGGGTTCCTATTTTCTAAAGCATGATGAGGAAGACTTCTTTGATAAGGGGACACTTGAGCAGGGGATTTCAAGAAGAGAGACAGTAAGGCTTTGATACCCAGAGGAGAATTTTCCAGGCAGAGGTCATAACAACATTCTGCGGCTGGAGCTTGTTCGGCCTATCTGGGAACTGCAAACAGGCCAGTGAACTGAGAAAGAATGAGCATGTGGGGAAGAGCAGGCGATGGGCTCAGAAAGAAAGAGCCGGGCAGGTGCCAACTGGGGAGGGTCTTGGAGGCTGTTCCATGGATTTGCTTTTGACTCCATGTGAGACGGGGAAACACTGAGGGAATTTGATTTAGCCAGCCCCAGCCTATGGCCAGATCACTTTGGCTGGTGTGTAGAAAAGAGAGAATAGACAGCATGGCTCTAAGCAAGGTGATGAGTTATGAACCTACTGCACTAGTCCAGGGAGAGAGGGCAAATGGATTGGACCCAGTGGGAGCAGTTGGATTCTGGATGTTTGGGAGGTAGAGCCCATGTAGTATGTCTCTTGGACCTGAGGTAGGAGAAGGGGAATGTGACCAGAGAAATACGAAAGGCTCTCTACCTAGGACTTTTATCTCTGCTGTAAGTTCTACCATCAATCCTTCCTTTGGGTTAAGCCATTAGAAGAGGCCCTGATGACAATGTATTCACTGGTCAAATCTGTGTTCTAGATACATCAATCAATGCTGGCTCAACAATTCTTCTAATGGTCTAGACATGAGCTAAGTGTCTAAAATGATGGTAAAGGGGCAAGGATAAGTGAGTGTGGGTTGAGAACTACTTAGGAAGTTATCATGAACTGATTGGACAAGGCATGAGAGAGAAGGAAAATGGCTTGCTGTGACCAGTGGGTTATGGTACTATTAACTGAGGATTGGAAAAGGAGGGGAAAAAACAATCCCAGGAAGTTAGAGGTGGGTCTGGAAAGAGAGATTATGAGCCCAATTCTGGGTGGGTGACTTTGAATCAATTGTGAAGGCCAACAGATAAATCCCAGAAGGCATGTGAGTAAGTGGGAGGCTCAGACAGGCGGACTGCACAGTCTTTCTCTGGATTTATTTTAAAACACAATAGGGCCTCACTACTTGAGCCTGAAAGTTTAAATCAGAATATTCTGAAAGAAATTTTATTTGATTATTTCCTAAGAGGCCTAGTAACTAAAACTAGGCTACCAGAATCCATTCCCTTTTCACCCAAAGGGATCCTTTGAAGACCTGTCTTAATAAATTAAATTTGCAAATAACAGGACACTCACTGCACCACTTAGAACGACACTAAACAATGTGATTTAGCCATATTCATTTTTTTTTCCAGTAAGAGTGTTAAATTCTGAATATGAGGATAAGAAATGCAGACTTCTGAAACTTGTTTTTACATGCCAAAGCTTGAAGCTGGTAAACTAAAATTAAGCTTTTCATCCAAAACCCACACATTAGCACTGAACATCAGACTTCTCGGTTCCACTTTACAGGGAAAGTCGAGAACTGGACCAAACTCCAGTAATTTATTAAAGGTCAAGGGCACCTAGTGACCATGCTCTCTACTGGGAATTCAAGGACAAACAGAACATAATCTCTATGCCCCAGGAGATTCACGACCTCCCAAAAGGTCTGAGGTGCCCTCCCCACGCGTTAGCGTGTTTATAGAGTTGGCATAGGGCTGATATCCTGTCTGGAAATGCACAGCGATCACTCAACTGCTGGGACATGAGAGGGGGGCTTCTTGCCACTACAATTTCTCTGATAGTTGTTTCTATTCCAGAATAAACACTGTTGAGCCCCTAAGTGCTCTATGAGCCAGTGAAAGGCAAGCAACAGACATACATATGTACAGAGCACCGCGACTGCTGCAGACCCACACACCTTTCAAACCTACAGCTCCTCAACGCCTCTTGCAGAAAATCATTAGAACACAAATGCTTTTCCAAAGAAACCTTCATGAAGTGTTAAGTCAGAGCCCCTCCAGGTTTCTCCAGTGGGTTTCATTCCTCTTCTTTTTCCCCTTTTTTCACTTCCTTCCCATTGTTTCTCCTTTTCTTCCTCCTCTTCCTCCCCTTCGTTCACCTCCTTCTTCTTTAAATATTTAGCTACCTACTCAAAACTTCCTTTTTTAAGCTAATTTATGAAAACAAAGATTTTTGTCCAGATTTCTTAATGCTCATTTCAACCAGCAGAAGAAAACTTATTTTGTTCAAATATTTGCTCTTAGGGAGCTCACAGTTGTGTGAGGGAAGGCAGGCCAACTCAATGGTCTTCAAAAACACCACATCGTAAGTACTGGAAACAAGGTAATGAGGATGTTAAGGGGCTGGAAGGATGGGGTATTTGGCTGCGAAGGAGTTTAAGGGGAGGTGAGCTGATCCTTCAGGACCTCACAGACAGCAGCAGCCACTCCTAAGGGAGCTGAAAAAGAGAGGACGATGGGACTGGAAGGTGGAGACTGGTAAGTATAGGGCAAAACACATAACAGCAGCCAGGCTACTTCCTAATCTGTATCCGTCCCTCCTCCCTGAGCTCTACCATCTTGGCTGACATGCCAGTTCTGAATCAACCCACTTCTCACCACCGCCTCTGCTAGCATCCTCTGTGCCACTGCAAGAGCGTCCCAAATGTTCTACTTGTTTCCAGAACTTTCCACCGGAGTCCTTTGTCTGTACAGCAGCCAGGGGGATCATTGGGCATCAGTCAAATTATGTCACTCCCCTGCGTGGAACCCTCCAGTGGCTTTGCACTGCACGTTTAAGCCATGGTAAAGACCTTTGATATTGTAAAGGTCTACACAATCCAGCTCCTGCCTACCTCTCCTGCTTCATCTCCCGCCCACTGCTGCTCTCCCAATTCACACACACAGCCTGCCTTTCTTTTCCTAGAGCTCACCAAGCTTATTTCTCTTTTAGTTCCTCCTCGCTTATTTTTTTTCCCCTCTGCCCAGAATGTTCTCCCCTCAGATCTTTTCAGGGTCACTTATTATTTAAACCTTGGCTCAATGTAACCAGTTCAGAGTGCCCTACCCCCACCCCATTTCCCTATTTTCTTTTCTTTAGGGAACTCATTCCAGGGAGTTTTCCCTTTCCTCCAGATTTGGTCTGTTTTCTTCTACACATCCCCAGAATTTAGGAAATTATGTCTGTTGCATAGACTAATTCTAATTGGAATGTTCAAGTATAATGAATATTATATTTCTACTACAGGAACACAAACCAAAAAAAAATGTGTTCTTCTTCCCTCTCTCTTCCCATTGACTTTTGTTTGAGTTGTTTTCACGTTGGCTCATTGTTCCTGCATCTAGTAGCAAGGAATAAAGCTTAAGCGTGACACCCAGTGAACGTACTAAAAGAGCCACTATTTAGCAAGGGCTTAGTTACGATGCACTATCTGCACAGACGCTGAAATCTCATAACATCTTTGTTATATGGTTTTATCCCCATCCTAGAAGGCATTTTCAGGTAACTTCCAACTGACACATACAGACTGCCCAATTCCAGGCTATTCCCCCATCTCAACTCTGAGGATTCAGACCTTAGAAAAACTAGTTTGTCTCTTCCACGCATACCATTTCCCTCATAATTAATGCCACAGACACAGTGTTTGAACTAGTACTACAATAAGGAAGCAAAGAGAGCGAGAACGTGTGACATTTACTTGTCATATCTATTATGCACACCAGAGTATCAAATAAGTATCATCCTTCTCTTTCAAGAGGATGGTATATAGTTTCTGAACATTTGCAAAGCATGTTTATTGCATATATTAGTGGCCCCAATTAGGATTGCTATTGCTAGCTATTATGTCTGCAGCTAGTACAGACATGTGCTCTCTTCTTCACTTATCTAAGGTTAAAGCAAATACCAGTCAACTCCCTATTTGGAAGTTTCCGGAACTACAGTATTAGATTAGATAGTATCGTATATTGATACGGCAGACCACAGAGTGAAACAAATCTCTTTTTGTTCCTCAGGGCTTTGCTGGATTTTGAAGGACGTTGCTATTGTGGGGCTCATGACAACTTAATTTTTAGAACTTCAGGGTATTTGCTTTCATATCAGAGTAACTTCTAAAGAGAAAGACAACAAAAAAATAAGAATGCTTTAGAATAATGACCCTTTCTGGAAATCCTCTGGATTCTAAGTTGTTAGGGGTAATGTCCTGTGACAGAGTGTGACAGAGTACACCCATGGGCCACACGGTTCCCTGTGCCACAGACACATTATTTTCACATCACTCTCCTTACCATTTTAGCTTCAAGATCAGATATCATTAAATATTGTGATTAAATGGCATTCCTTAGAGCTTAACCCAAACAACTGTTAAACGAGAGAAGGGGAAAATAAGCATTTATCTCATACACACAGTGAAGAATGGTGGAAAAAAGCCAAGACCACCAAGATTTTGCTCCATAACTATATTCCGAAAGCCTCCAAAGATCTCCCCAGGCGCTTTCCTAGACAGACCCTTCCCCCCGCAGCCCATCCACGCACCATCCCATCTGTCTCCTGCCCTCTTCGTCACCCATACAGCCTCACCCTCATCAGTCCTCAGCAGCTCTCCAGAAGTTCTGATCTATGATGGGAAAGGCAGAAGGTAAGGGAAGCTTTTCTATCATTTTTTAAAAATTTACTTGAGTGAGGGAGAGCGCAAGTGGGGAGGGGGCAGAGAGAGAGGGAATAGAGAGAGATTCCCAAGCAGGCTCTATGCTGTCAGTGCAGAGCCCGATACAGGGCTCGAACTCACAAACCATGAGATCGTGACCTGTGCCGAAATCAAGAGTCAGGCGCTCAACTGACTAAGCCACCCAGGTGCCCCATGGGAAGGGCTTTCTTTTAAAACATTCACTTTTAAAGTCTATGTCGCCGGTTTGGTTGGCTGTCCCCCGCTAGGTAATCCTATATTCCTGAGTCTGACTCTTAGGCTTCATAATTCATGTGTTTCGTTGACTCACATTTTAAGAAGTGTGAGACACCTGAATATTTAAACTGTAAGCTGTTTTCAGACCAGCTACCACCTCCTCCTTTGAGGCAGCGATAATATTTTAGCACAACACAGATGCTTAAACTAATAACAGGTTTACATGGTTTAAAGGGAACAAACACAGGATCGTATATTTATGCTCCAGATTACAGTTTTCCTCTCTCCCAGCACATCAGAGAAGCACAGATGCTAGTGTTTGAGGACCGTGTGTAATCACACAGCCCTGGGAAGCTGAACTCTGTGATGGCCTCAGTTTGGTGCCCCCACCCCTTCCTCATGGCCTCTCGTTTCCCCTTTTCTCCCCCTTCCCCTCAACCAGCTTTCTAGTCCCAGGTTGGAGCAGCCTTAAATCATCCTAAGGCTGGATGGTGGTTAATGTGCATCCCTGGAATGCCCACAAATGACCTTTCCTTTGCATCTACTTGTTTGCAGACTCATGTTTCAGCTGGAGTTGGGGTCGATTCTGAAGACCTCATAAGACATGAGGGCTTCCGTCACAGGAGAAGGTGGAGGGAGGAAGAAGGTGGCTCTGGAAGGGATACAGGTCTGCGCCTTGTTTCCTGCACAAATCTCCTCCTTGGCTGAGCCCTGAGGGAGGCCCTGTCCCTCTCCCTTATGAGGCACAGCATGGAAGGGGACTTAGCCTGGGCTTCAGTCAACCACTGGGAGAGGGCAGGGCCCAAAGGAGCAGACCCCAGGAAGGTCTAAGGAAAGGTGTGCTCACCGCGTGCAGGGGGCCAGTATGCTGCCCGAGTGCCAGGGATGTGCGAGGCATGTTGAAATTAAAACCAAAGCCTCACGGAGTGCGGTTGATGACACCTAGAAATAGCCAAGTATTGTCAAAGCTCCTGTGGAGTCCTCCATCCAGAAACCGAGGAGTTAAAGGGATCTTGGACGGATGGGGAGAGCTGGGGTAGGAGAGACAACGAGGCTCCCAAGCTGGGTATAGAAAAAAACGTTGATGAAGATTTCGAGTTTAGAGGGTGGTCAGAAAGCAAAGACTGAAGCAGTATGTTACCCTCTGAACAGGGAGGAGGGTGGGGAGCTGTGGGAAGAGAACATTCCTTGGAGCGTGAAAACCCGCAGGTTTGCCAGAGGGGGAAAGGGGCGGACTCTATAGGGAGCCCCTTCCACTTCATTATCAAAGACCTACATAGTCAGAACAATGATCGGCCCCTTGGGAGACAGAGGAGAGAAGGAGTATTTGTGTTAAATTAACTCTAGAAAACAGAAGGACGTAAGCTCCAGCTAATGATTCACTGCCCCCTAGAAAGGCATTTATGTGCATTAAAGTTTCACACATCCCTGCAGACAGCTGCCAAAAGGAATTATCCAGATGCAGAAACTGCTCGACTTCACTCCTGCCTAAGGTATGCGTTGGTCAATTCCACTTAGACAGGATTCTCCAATATGCTTTATTCATTTAAAGGACCAAAGTGGATGTTTTAAACTATTACTATTTTAAAAACACATTAGATCACAAATATCCTACACTGTCTCACAATGTCTTAATTTACTATATTCTTAATTTATCTTTGGCAGACCCAAGACAGTCGTTCAGAGCTAGGAAACAGAAGAGAGAAACTCAGAATGTAAACCACCGGCGCCCAATCTTGCAGGCAACCATAGAGTAACACTAACATATTCAATGGACATTTATACAGCAACAAACATCAATAAATTTCATTTGCTGTTACGATGTACATTTTTCATAACTCATGGATATATCTTACAGGGGATGGTGTCAAATTTATTGACAGAATTTCTTCTTTCTTAGTGGAATATTAAAAAATGGCATATTTCATAAGTATCTCAGATTTGATGAGACAGGAACTCATCAATATCATGAAAGCCACGGTTCATATGCTGCCTTCTCTGGGGGGCTTCCTGGAGTACCCATCTAAGGGGGACACCCTTCCCCCGATCTTCGTCACCCCATCTCCATGGGGACCGCATCTCTGTGTTCACCACTATGCTCAGAGTAGCATCAGGTATCATTCTAGACGCGATAGTTTCTCAATAAACAGCTCTGGAGTGAAGGAAGGTTACCGTTTATTGAGCAATTACTACATGCCAGACTCTGAACTAAACGCGTCGCAGAGGCAAATCTCATCTACTCCTAGCACTTACGAGGTCATTCGTATTACCTACTTTAAAGATGGGACAGCAGATAGCAGCGTAAGTGGAGGAGCCAAGACTAGTCCTCGGTGCACCCTGAGTTCAAAAACCAGACCCACAGGCCCTAGGCTGTTCTGTGAATCATATACAAAGCCTGGAGACGGTTCTGCGCTTGATTCTGCGATCAGTCCACAGACATATGGGAAGATTCCTGAAGCTACAGAGAAAAATAAAACTTCCCCCACCCTTGGAAGGTACTATCTGTCTACTCGGGATCACCGTATTCCTCTGTTCTTCCAAGTGCTTCATGTGTAAGGTCCTGTGTTAACACAGAAGTAAGTGCAGGTATCTACATCTCTGCCTGATAAGGTGAGGAGAAGCCCTAGAGAAGTAGTGGATATTTAAGCTCTGTACGGAAGGATTCCACTGTCAATGAGAGACAGCACAGCCCACTTAGGGCTCTGTGAGTTGACTAAAAGGGACATGGAGTACACACGGGAGGTGCTGGAAGAAAAGTAGGTACAAAAGTCTTCGGTGCCATACTGGAGGTTTTCAACTTCATTTCATAGCATCAATAATCTTCATCAAGAACCCATTTCAAGGTGGGCTTTGTTCCACCCCAGCCGAGCAGCTTCCCCATTCAGCATCCAACTCAAGGAAGAATACTGGCCTTCAGCAGTGCCATTCCTATGGGAACTGATGGCTGTGTTGAACAGAGACTTGTAAGGCTAGTGTAGAAAGAAAATGGAGAATAACCAGGAAAAGGAAAAACAAAGGAGACTTGATTATAAGTCCATTTATACTGAGTCAGCTTAGGTAGAGCCTATTAAATTTGTGACTTTGAGTCTCTGCAAAAATACCGAAGGATACCACACACATAACCTATTTCATCTAGGACAGAGGGGGCAAACTACAGTTACAGGTCAAAGCCAGCACGTAGCCTGTCCTATAGGGCACAAAAGGAAAGACTGGCTTTTACATTTTTAAAGGACTGTTAACAAACCACACCCCCAACCTTCTCCATCAAAGAATATCTGGCATTGGCATATAGGGACCAGAAAATACTTAACCATCTGGCTCTTTACAGGAAAAGGTTTATCAATTCCTGATCTAGAACAACTTCTTATCGCCCTCCTCCATCTCTACTCTGACACAGGTCATCTGAGTTAGTGCCTGATGTGGCTAGACACGTAAACAACCAGTACTATTTGCCACCTCAAAACTTAAAGCCAATTTAATGGGATGATAATCTATTGATGTAGTAATTCCTCTTATGAGAATTCTAAATTTTTGGCAATTATTAGACTCATACCAGTGTCAGCTATGATATTTGAAAAATAAGTCCTCCACACTTAAGGGCTTGCTAGCTTTCGGCCAACTGCTGTTAACGGTTTTGCCTTCCTAATACTGGTGGTAAGTGGCTGCTGCAAGTTATTAAAGCCTTACCAAAACAACTTTCTTAATTAAAGACCTGTGAAAACCCCAACTCCCCTCCCATCGGGTTAGTACATCAAGCCGGTGTAGCCGGAATCTTTTTTTCAAACTTTAGCGTTGGCGTGTTTCAGGTTGCTTTTTCTCTAGGATTGTATGGGACAGGGTCAAGGAAGAAGAAGGTTATGGATTTCTGGATCCACAAATATGGCATACTTTAGCTTTCCATCACCAAGTAATTCAATATTTACCGAAAGAAGATGTTTAGGTTTGGAAATTTTTACTTGGCTTGTATCTCATCAGAGAAACAATTTTTTTTTATTAGTAACCTTGTGTATACAGATTGAAAAGATAGCAAAGCATGACTCAAACACGAAAGCTATTCTAGATATATGGTCAACTCCTAATCACTGGGATGGGAATCATCCAGGCAGAGCTGAAGCTGTTCTGTAGCAGCTGGATAACCCGCGGCCCAGTTATCCCAACAGACTTGGGCCCCCTTACTAGGAGGATTAGCCTATGTTTCTATTATCTTTGCTAAAACATCTGTTGCTTTTCATCAGCATGAGCGCTATAATGCTGGATGTGTAGTTATCTGTTGATTACTTAAAAGCTGGCTCTACAGTCATAAGTTCTACTTGGCAGAGATGCCCAAGGCTCTGACTGCCCAAATGGTCGGGGGTAAGCTTTGCATTTTATTAAGCAAGACCGACGTGGGCTGTGACGAAGCATTAATATTTGTGATGCCTGCCACGTACAAGTATTAGTCTTTGTCTAGAAAATGTTTCCATTTCCATCCCTGCTAAATACATGACTATTTTGTTTAGAAATCATGTTTTTCCTAAGGCAAAGGGACAAGTGATTTTTTTTTTCTGAAAGAATGAACCACTATACTCAATAAAATGTATCTCTCTATATCACCATCGCTTCTAGGTAGTACGGTTTAGGGCAAAGACACGTGAACCTGGGCTAACTCAAGGTCCAGCTGGTCCAGAGCTATGTAACATACAGCAAAATCACTCACTCCTGGGACTTGGTTTATTAACAACAATCCTCTTTAACTTTTTAAATGTTTATTTAAGTTTTGAGAGACAGAGACAGAGCGTGATCAGGGAAGGGGCAGAGAGAGAGGGAGACACAGAATCTGAAGGAGGCTCCAGGCTCCGAGCTGCCAGCACAGAGCCTGATATGGGGCTCGAACCCACAAACCGTGAGAGCATGATCTGAGCCAAAGTCAGACACCCAACCGGCTGAGCCACCCAGACACCCCTTCAATAATCATCTTTAAAGCACACATTGTGGCACACATTGTGAACATGCCAAACACTCACAATGGATTATCTCATTAATAATCATCCATGCTCAGGGTGACTCTACAGGGAAGGGTCATTATTTCCTAAATTTACACAGGAAGAAATGAGCAAAGGTGAGATAATCCAGAGAGAGTGACCAACCATAATTGTTACATTTTCCTGATTCCAGAATAATCTATGTCTAAACAATTTCCTTTGAGGGGTCAAGGTCTCCGTGCTAATGAGCTGCAGAGAGGCAAACTTCATTTACAGTTCAGTTAATTCCAGAGAATTTGCTCTTCACCACTAGCACCTTCCCAGATCTTTAAGATGTAGGGGCTGAACCAGATCACCCAGGATCCATCCTAGCTTTAATAGTCCATGCATTTAACTATCCCTGCAGGAGGATTAAAAGAAGACAATTATTTGAAAGACCAACCACCAGCCATGAAAGGGGGAGGGGAGAGAAGCCCACAAAAAGTGGATTGCAGCCATGAGGCATCAGAGTATAGATCCAGGAACTGCTTTTCGTTTACTAAGAGCACAAAAGATTTAGTGCTACTCAAGCATTCCCCATTATGTGTGTGGCAGACTACAAACCATTAAATCTTAATTAAATCACTTAAAAATCATATCCTCAAAGGAGAACAAAATAGTACCGGTTTATTCTTGGTTTTGAAAAATTACGTTGCTGCTTTCTATTGATTTGTTGCAAAGTGACTGTTTAACTTCTTTGAAGTACAGATTGAGTCTCCCACGGAAACAGTTAAGCTTGTATTTGGTGGCTTCACCCCTACTGGAGTCACCGAAGGAATTGGTGCCCGTGGGGAAGCTGGAGAGGAGCAGGGAAAACTGATCTGATGGAGGGAAGCGTGTTTAGGGCATGCATCGGGCACCAGATAAGGGTTTCTCACTTTGTCCCTCAGCAGGAAGCTTCCGACAGCGACAGCGGAATCAGGAGGGAAGGGGAAGGTCAGGCGATGATGGGTGTGGATGACCTACTGAGGATGAGGTCAGCAGGATGGGACAAACTCTGGTCACAACACTTCTTCAGGTGGTTTGGTGGCTCAAATAGGATAAAAAGGAAAAGTGAAGAATTAGGAATCCAGACAGTAAAGGATCATAAGTCAAACCATCACTTTTGTATCTAAGTCTTGAATATTGTAACCCAAATAAATATCACTGGGGGGCGGAGGGTGGGTGGGTGATGAGTGTGAAGCTTTAGAAACTATCTGGTTCATGTACCAAGTACGTAACTTTATAATGAGGGAAGCCAAGGGCACCGGAAGTGGGGTAGCTCGCTCAGATCTCAAGTCAGAACACAGTTTCTTATTCTGTGACACGATGGGCATGGAGATGTTGTAACAGCGTCTAATCAAAGTCCAAAGCCTATAAATTCTTTAAAAGTAAGTCAACTCCAGAGACTGGGAAGCGAGAAGAAGGCAATTTTAATACTTGATAACTATTTTCATAGCGCGGCACGACCTATCTAGGCCTGGAATTCTGTGACAGGACAAATCTGACCCAGAGTCAACATTCTGGACGCCTCCCGGTTTAAATACGAAACACAAGTTAGGTCTGTATCCAATCCGTTGACCCCCCCACCCCTCCCCCCCCAAATCTCCCTCTCAGATCAACATTGTCTTCTGTGGTGCAGGCTGGAAACAGCCTTCCATGCGACTCCCACTCAGCGATTTCAAAAATATGTGCCGGGGCCATGGCCACCTGAGGGTGGCAGCGCTAAGGACCAGAACTTAAGGAAACAAGGCTCCCCCCGCGCACTTTAAAAAGTCACCCCCCCCCCCTCCCGCCCCGGCATTGTTTCTTTCCAATGAACGGAAAGAAATTTTAACAGCTTCACTTCTCCTCCTTAGAACGTCCTTTGGCTTCTGGTTTAGGAGCCAGATTCCCAACAGGGGACACAAAGAAGGGCTGGGCTTAGGGCATCCCCCGCAGCCCCTCCGAGGCCAGGAAAGTCGGCAAGGTCCCAGCGGACCAGGTGTTACCGTTTGCCCGCGTGACGGAGGAGCCGCCTCAACTTCCCCCCGCCGCCCCCAAGGGAGCTGATTTGCAGAGCCGGGACCGCAAGCCTCGTTCCCACAAAGACAGGGCGCCCCCCGGCCAGACTCAGCACCCAGGCCTCCGACTCCCGCCGCGGTTCGCGGGTCCTGGGGGGGTGGGGGTGGGGGTGGGGGGGTGTGCGCGGGGGCGGGGGGGGCAGGCGCCGGGACGGCTGCTGGGGAGTTGGCTTTGGGTGTCCGGCCGTCGCGTCCCGTTCTCGGACGGTCCCGTGTGAGTTGTGAGGCTGGGTTTGGTAACACCCCTGGGTGCAGGCAGAAAGCCCTTCTCGGGGCGGGTGCAAGGGTGCGAGCGCGGGGCCGGAGGGTCGAGGCTGCGCCGGGGCTGGGGACCGGGACTCGGGGACCGGGAGCCCGGGGCCGGGGCGGCGGCGGGCCGCCCCCTCCAGGCGGCGGCGGGCAGCGGCGGGCCCCGGGTTCGGCGGCGGGGGGCGGGGGGCGCGCTCCGGGACACCGTCTGCCCCCCACCCCGGAGGGAGCGCGCCAGGGCAGAGGGGTGCAGGCATCCACGCTCCGGCCGCCTTCCCCTGCGGCTCGGGGTGCCCGCGGGTCCCCGCGTCCCCCCGGCCGCTCCCCGGGGCTCCCCCACGGGCCGTCCCATCCCTGCAAGAGCACCCCGGCTGTCGCGGCGAAGCGGGCGCTTACCGGGACAGGCGCGGCTCCCGCGCCGCGGGCCGCGCTCGCAGGTCGGCGGGGAAGGCGCGGCTGCGCGGCTCCGGCGTCCGCCGAGCTCCCTGCGCCGCCGCCGCCCGGGCTCGGACTTCCTCTTCCTCGGCTCGGCCCCGCCGCTCGGCCGCGCTCCCCGGCTCGGCCGCGCCCGGGCCCGCCCCTCGCCGCGCCGGGATGCGGGCTCCGCCGCCGCCGATCCGCGGTCCCTCCTCCCAGCGGCCGGGGGCGAGCAAGGTGGGGAGGAGGATGGGGGCGGGGGGAGCCGACCGGCGAGATGAAGCCCTTGGACTTGTCACTGGAGCCTCGCCAAAGAGCGCAATCAAATTACAGTCCCCGGGGGGATTTTTTTTTTTTTTTAAATCCCAGCTACCGTTTTCGCAGACACATCATTTTTCTTCATTTTCCGAGATCCTCGGGTCCAGCTTTCTCCTGGACGTGATCATTTCCCATACGGTTTC
This sequence comes from Hyaena hyaena, assembly GCF_003009895.1. Lineage (NCBI taxonomy): Eukaryota > Metazoa > Chordata > Mammalia > Carnivora > Hyaenidae > Hyaena > Hyaena hyaena. The sequence continues at coordinate 1,679,257 of NW_024080817.1, read as the reverse complement.
TTTAAAAGAATACCCAAAATAATTTTTTTTTAAAGTCACCATTCTAGTATTACACAAAAGCTTTGGGGGGCTACCATGTAAAAAGAGAGGGGATCTCAGATTTTCAGGCATCATTACCCTAATCGCCTAAGTTAATGTACCAAATAACCTTTGCTTAGAGAAAGTAAAAGTGAAAAAGGCAACGGAGACTAACCTTTGTAATAGCCAGATAAATATTTAAAGGCACCGGCTGCGTAGTAAAACTATGACTTCAGTCGAAGGTGCCTGCCGTGACCCTTAAAGGCATTCCAAGTGATTTCTTAACACTTACCCATCCCGTCAAAGGCAGACATATCATGTTCGCCGATTGACTCTATCACGTTATGTGATTTATAGGAATGTGTTCTTATATTACTTGTTTACAGGCCTTCAGCTTTACCACTTACTAGCTATGTGACCTTGAGCAAATTAGTTAACCTCTCTGTGCCTCAGTTACCACATCTGTCAAATGGGATGGTAGCGGTAGTACCTACCTCATGGAGCTGTTGTGTGTGACTTAAATAAGATACACACCGGAAAGGCTTGGAGTCTAAGCCTGGATAATAAATAAAGCCTAGAAAATGTTAGCTATTATTGTTGTTGACTTTCCCCCTTTTGCCTACTTTTATGCATGAACATGATTACGGAGATTATAATAAAGATTGAAAACAAAATAAGGCTTTGTGCAGGAAGTTTACGTTGTCACAGTTCTCTCCCTGCAATGTGCAGTTTATGTTCAGCCTCACAATTTATTTTGTCTCCACAACTGACTTTTACTACCTAAAGCTCTGAGACTGGGTTATGCTTGGACCACATTACTGTGGAAGATTTGCAGTGGGACTAAAACAGATGTCTGCCCTCTTCAAAGCACCGTTTCCGCTGATCTTGAAATAACCTTGTGAGGTAGGCAGGACAGCTGCTGGGTCCTGTTCACAGACAGGAAATGGAGACGCGGCTTCATCAGGACCCTTTCCAGTACATGAAGCACACACACAACCGTGCCTTTCAGCCCAGCTCTCTGACATTACAGTGGAAGTGAGCACAAACACGGCACACGTGTACAGCACGTTTGTGAACTAGTACCACATCCATGGTCTTTATCACTCCTGTGAGGTAGGTGCTGGTCTCACTTGACACTCAGGGCCTCAGGCTCAAAGAAGCTAATTGATGTGTGTGTGTGTGTGTGTGTGCGCGCGCGCGCACGCCTCATGGGGTGTTGGGGACAGCTTGGAGAAGAAGGGAGAGCTAGGATTTCCTGATTCCTAGCTGAATGCTCTCTCTGCTCCTCTACTCCCTGACCCCACCTAGTCACACGTTTCTTAGCACAGATGACTTCGAGAAGCAGTGTGATCAGATCGCAAGGCGCAAACTCTGTCACTTACGAGCTGCTCACCCTTAGGCAGATAACAGTTCTGTACTTTGGGTCTTTATCTATGGAATGGTTATTATTCACTTCACCTCAGTTTATTAATGAGATGAGAGGTGGAAGGTAGGAAGTAGAAACAAGAACACGAAATCTCTTTCATTGATGCTGAATGCCAAGTATAGCGCTAGGCACCTCATCTGCAATTGTTATTCCTGAGTCACGAATAGATGCACTCCACCCTTCAGATCATTAGAGAGTGATCTTGAAATCACCTGGTCTGTGACACTGTGACTCTAGTTTCTCTGTGTGTCTCCCAGCGCTTTGCTCAGCTCCTACCACAATAGATATAAAAAGTTCCCTGGGTGAGCAGATGGACAATGGATGAAAGAAAGAACAGCGCCAGAGTGGCGAACATGCTATTATGTAACATTCCGTGTTAGTAATATGCTATTATCCCCTTCAAGGAAAAGAATCCAATGGAATGACTTTTTTAAATGTTTATTTATTTTTAAGATAGACACAGAATGTGAGGAGGAAAGGGGCAGAGAGAGGGAGACACAGAATCCGAAGCAGGCTCCAGGCTCTGAGCTGTCAGCACAGAGCCCCATGCAGGGCTCCAAACCACAAACAACTAGATTATGACCTGAGCCAAAGTCAGATGCCTAGCCAACTGAGCCACCCAGGTCCCCCTCCCCGCCTTTTAGTGTTTATTTATGTATTTTGAGAGACAGCGAGTGAGCCTGAGTGGAGAAGGGCCAGAGAGAGAGAGAGAATCCCAAGCAGGCTCCACACTGTCAGCACAGAGCCAGACATGGGGCTCGATCCCACAAACTATGAGATCATGACCTCAGCCAAAACCAAGAGTCTGACGCTTAACCAACTGAGCCACCCAGGTGCTGCTCCAATGACTTTCTAAAGGCATATCTAATATCCGGAAAATTCTTTGGGTGAGGGGTCTTCTTATTACTAATTCCAATATAAGTCAAGGTCACCAAAGGGAAACAGAAACCCCTTAAAGTATTTGCAAAAGAGAGGTTTTATGCGAGGACTTGACTCCGCAGTGATAGAAGAACCAAGAATCCACAAAGAGAGAAGATGAGACAGTCCAGAAATTATCAAGAACAGAAAGCCACTCCCAGAGCCCCTCAGGCTGGAGGGGCAGGAGAGGGGGTGTTACAGAAGGAAGCTGTCTTTGAGAGCCAGAGAAACAGCCACTGTCTTAGATACCTGCAGAGAGGGGCCCAAAGACCCTGGTTTTCCCCTTCCTTTGCCCCACAAGCCAACACGGGTCGAACCCAGCTGCCAGGGCACCTGGAACGTTCCTCCTGTAGGGTACCCCACTGCCAGTCCTGTGCTACTGAGCAGGAAAAGGGCCAGAAGGATCTGAGGACAGCCAGTGTAGGCCTGGCATACCCCTTAAAGCATGCCTTTCCCTTCTCAAATAACATTGGGTCTACCAAATATATGTCTGCAGAAGACATGTTTTTGCTTTTTGGGATGATTGAGTGCCCCCCATAGTGTCTCATACAGACACTGGTAAGATAGATCCTATAATCGCTAAATTACATACAAAGTCACAGAGATTCCAGAAGCCTCAGCGATTCGGTCAAAGCCACACAGCCACATGTGATGGAGCAGGTTTAGGGTCTCCTGTGTGTCCCACTAACTCAGTTGTTTCTACCGAAAAGCAGGGCAATCCATGCCCGGTCTTGAATAGGATCACATTTCAGGGTCACCAGTCAATGCACATACGGGAGTTCATGTTTGTCATGAACTCCAGAGTCAAAAGGCTGGGTCACGCCTTGCTTTCATTTTATGATGTATGGTGATAACTTTTATGATGCCGATGGTGGCCATACTGAATTTATGACCACACAAGATCTGAAACATCATGACCATTGGATCGTACACAGGAGCACCTCAGGAAAAGACATGGGTATCTTTATTTATTTATTTGTTTATTTAGGAAAAGCTATTTCCACTTCAAATTTGATTGAGGCTTTCAGAAAATGATCTAGAATATTCTAGCCATGTTAGAGAGATGAGGGTAAGAGAAGGCACTGAGGGTATGGTCTCATGGAGGGAAGACAGAAACCCAAGAGTGGAAGTAAGTGTATGGTAGGGTGACGTGCGCCTTTGAATTCTCTCCAGCCAGGAGCGGAAATCTCTTGGTTGCTACCGGTGATCCTTTCTCTTGAGCTTCACGTTAGGTAGGACATTTAAAAATTAAGAACCTGTGCTAACCTCCAAGAGTGAAAGATAAAATAAGAACTGTCCATGATTATCCAGAGCTTGCTGAGTTGGGACTAAAAGGAGGTAGAGGCTTTTGAGGCTATTTGGAAGTCCTGACACTTTACAATATCTTCATCGCTGACTTGCTGCAGTCTCTAAAATCCCCCTCATTAGAAGCTGGGTGGATTAAGACCTGGTGTCCAGGAGCCATGTGCAAACTCATTATCTATCAAAGGATAATATAGTGAAGGATTATCCTGCCCATTATTGAACTAGAACACTGAGTGAACCACATCTTAAAAAGCATAATTTCCCGCCGGTATAAAGAAGGTCCCAGGAGAAGAGGTGGACCCCAGGTATCAGCCGGTGCGGGGAGAGAACAAAGAATACGAACAAATGCAAAAAGGACAACAGAAATGTGCCCGGGTAACAAACCTGTGAAAGTAACCGTCAATAGCTCATTGTCACCGTCATAATTTTATCTATTCCTCTAATTGCCTTAATTTCCCCAATTTTGACTGATACAGCAAAGTAAAGTGTATGTATACATGCCTTATAAATATTGATATTTGCAGGTGAAAAAATCCCCAACCTCAAAACTTTCAGAGTTAATTCATCTTGGTTAAACGTAATCCAATATTATTTCATGCAGAAAGCCTGCACATCTCCATAATCGAGAACACTCTTAATTGCATTATATGAAATAAAGTAACACTCAACAGCGTATGCTTCTGCTTTAAACTTAGCCTTATTTTCAGGGCGCTTGGGTGGCTCAGTCAATTAAGTGTCTGACTTCGGCTCAGGTCATGATCTCACCGTTCGTGGATTAAAGTCCCTCATTGGGTTCTGCGTTGACAGCTCAGAGCCTGGAGCCTGTTTCAGATTCTGTGTCTCCCTCTCTCTCTGCCTCTCCCTTGTTCACACTGTGTCTCTTCTCTCTCTCTCTCTCTCTCAAAAAAATAAACATTAAAAATAAATTTAAAAAATCTTAGCCTTATTTTCAAGTCTATAACAGTATATGTGTGTAAGCTTTTAAAATTTAAGGTGTTTTTTGAGCTGTGTTCTCTATGTCAGATGTGGTAGAGGGAGCAGCTGCTTATAACTTTATTTCTCAAAAATATTATATTTAGAAATTCTCTGCAAGAGTAGTACCATACCCTTCAGAGTCATTTCGGAACGTGTGTGTTGGGGGAGGGGGGAGTTGGTTACCATTGTGCGAGGTGGAGTCTACTGGTGGGAGGGTGCCAGGGTCGGTAAACTTTCTGTAACCACGGGATAGTCCTGCACCACGAACGTTTGCCCCATCCTCACCCTAAATACCAAAAGCAGCTCCTTAAGTGCCCACTGGGAGGAGTAGCTTTAGACTGGGCATCGGGGGCATCTGGGGGGGGCTCAGTCGGTTAAGCGTCGACTCTTGATTTCTGCTCAGGTCATGATCTCACGGGTTGTGGGTTCGAACTTCCCATCAGGTTGTGTGCTGACAGTGTGAAGCCTGCTGGGATTCTCTCTCTCCCTTGTTCTGCCCACTTGTTCTCTCTCTCTCTTTCTCTCCCAAAAACAAAAAAATTTAGATTGGGCATCACAAATTTAAATACCTTCCGGGGCCAGGCCAGTAAAAAACCTGGCTCAGCAGCTCAGAGCTGTGAGGATGTGGTGTACACTTAAGGCACATAAATTCAAATTTTCTTCAACACTGTTTTGTGCCCAACATATATTCCCTCAAAGCCAGGACCCTCTTGGGGACCTCCAGTTTGCTCCTTCCCGTTCGCTTCCATTCTTTGGATAACTTATCAGTTAAAAACTAAAGGAAGGCTCTTTCCTCCCTCCTGTGTCACCTTCTGCATCTTTCTTAAAGACATGTAATCGGCTGCATGGGGAAAGATTGCTAGAAAATGCTTTTCTCCTCTAAGAATTCAATGCCATGGATCCTATAATTGAAATGATAATATGAGTCCGTGTGTGTGGCGGGGGATGTCAGATGATTTTTAAGCATGAAAAATTGAGTTAATTAAAAATGTAAACAATAAATGAATGACAGAGGCTTTATAGCACATTTGCTCACCCTCCTTCTGCGCCTCTTCTTTCCTGATGTTGATAACATACAACAAATCCTTACAAGATACTGCACAGAACAGTGAGTGCTATTGGATTCTGAATATGTACCATCTCCTAACTCTACATTAGGTCGTCTGGATGACTTATTTAATCTTCACAACTAAGTAAGTGTATTGTCTTCATTTTATCATCGAGGACATCAAGGCCAAGAGAGCTCAGGTGATGTGTAAAGATTTTCTCAAGAGTAAGAAGCAGCGCCAGAATTTGGAACCAGGTCTGTGATCCCAAACCCACCCTTGGTGCCGTGTTCCGCTGAGGGTTGTCGGCACGTGGGGAGTTTCTACATGCATCAGCTATCTGCATTCTGGTTGCCCTCTATGAGCTCATGACCAGTAGTCGTGACTTCTGGGCCTTCTACACAGTAGTTCATGGTCTAATGCACACACAGGCATTAGATACTGTAAACATCTACAGTTCAAAATCTTTCCCCCTCAGTTCTGAAATCCATCAACTCTGCCAATGGGACGTTTTTCCTAAATCACTTATACTGAAGCCTGCCCTGACCTCAGCTCATTTTGTAATAAAACCTCGCCTTTGGTGGTTGGAGACTTTTTGTAGTTTTTGCTTTTAATCCCATGGAGCATGACTTTTTCATTTAACTGCAGAAATGCTTGCAGTGCTTGATTTTGGGGAGCCATCCCAGACTCCTGCAAGACTACTGTGTAATATAAGATACACGCACTGTATTGTCTTTCTAAAATTCCCCATCAAAAAACCGCTAACACCTTGAATTAGAGGTTCTGGATCTGAAGTTTCAAAAAGCTCACATTATATTGAATGGGTACCGTTAAAACTATATTTTCTGGATGGCAAGAAGCAATGGCGTTTGCAAGAGCAGGTTGTTACAGTTTCCGGAATTTTGTAAGCCCGTGGATGTCAAGTTGGTGCCCTGAAATCAGCCAACGCAGGAATATTTCCATCACAGAAACTGGCAAATGCTACAGATCAGAACTCCCTCCTCCGCCTTGCCCTGAAGCTCACTGTTAAACATTTACCAGCACACTATTGAAATCAGGATGAGATAAGAAAGGGGGAGAAAGCCACAGTGAGCTCTTCTCTGTCTACCCTCCCTGCAAGTTGGAAGCTGGTAAGGGAGGGTCTAGGATGAAGAGAAAATGTAGTGTTGTATTTTCACTGGAGCAAAACACTTTTCATAGACCATCTTAACCTTTTTGTTTTGGGGATAATTTTGACAGTGCTGGAACAAGACAATTAGTGCCTTGATAGAAGCTTATCAAGAAACAAGGTCTCAGAGATTTGGGTAACATGGCCAAGGTTTTATAACAAGTAAGGAGTAGAACAGGAATTTGGAGATACAGGGGAATAAGGAGTTACATATTTGAGGCATATTTTATTGGTGCATCAATAAAAGTACAGATCCTGGGGAATTGCCTTAAAATGTCCATCCGAGTTCTTCCCAGGGAATTCAGTATTGTGAAACATTATTGCCGCCATGATGCGGCCATCTCAGTTTCATAAGTGTTGTGATAAAGATGTGAATTTTATCCCCCTCCTCTCCCTCTCCCTTTTAAAGGAAAAATAGTAAGATTAAGATTTGACCACGCAAAGACGGTTCACCAAAGACCACTAGAAATACAGGGACTCTGCAAAGTTGTGCAGAGGAGCAAAGTCTTCACGAAGTTGCCAGTCACAAGGATCCCTGGGTCCCATCCCTTCTACACTCAACCAGGCAAGATGTTTAGACCTTATGTGCCATACAGAGTGTGTGGATTGAAGAGAGAGCACATGGGAGACTCAGTACAAAAACCAACACAAACCTGGAGGGAAAATATTTTTTTAATTTTTATTATTTTAACATTTGTTTTTGAGAGAGAGAAAGGCAGAGCGCTAGCAGGGGAGGGGCAGAGAGAGAGGGAGACACAGAATCTGAAGCAGGCTCCAGGCTCTGAGCTGTCAGCACAGAGCCCAATGTGGGGCTCGAACTCACAAACCATGAGATCATGACGTGAGCCAAAGTCAGACACTAAACTGACTGAGCCACCCAAGTGCCCCAGAGGGAAAAGATTTTTAGCCCAAAGAAGACTTTCTATGCTGCTACCTTCACCTGGAGTTTAATGATTATCCAGTTTTCCTTTCTTTACATCTTTAGGCTAACTCTACTACTTGTGAGGAAAGAAATTTTACATTCAAGATCTGAATGCACCTGCTGTAGAAAAGAATAAAAAGGGAACTGAGTAATTATGAAGAACAGAGTAACCAGCAGAAATGAGGAAAGCCCCATAATTATTCTTACTCCTTTATGCCAAAAAAGGTCTTTGAGATTGTAAATTGGTAATGCTCTTTCAGGCATCATCATCTTAGAAATAAGGATCTGGGGCCATCACTGAGGTCTTAGAAGCCGCTGGCCAATTTAGAGACTTGAAATATTCAATAAAATGTTATCACTTTATTTCATTTTCAGTTAACATGGTGGCAGGCTGTGTTTCCTGAAGAATAAAACATACTTATTGTACGCAAAAACTCTAGAAGGAAAGGTCCCAGTGAAACCAGACTTTCAAGGTTGTTCTCACTGGCTGCAAAATGTTGTTTCAAATGTCTGGTAATAAAGAGACAATGACCTAGAACTGGGTTTCCATATTACATATATAATAAGTTAAACCATGAACCTTGAAATATAGCTCATTGCAGCCCAACCCTGTAAGATAAATGCAAATTAAAAAAAAATTAAGTCCTATAAAATTCTTTTAAAAAACGGGGGTGGGGATTTGTTTTGATTGGGAAACACTGATGTTTGAAAATTGAAGACCTGAAATTAAACAGAGTTTAATGATGAAGGAAGAAGTTATCAGTGGGCTGATAGTGCACGGTCTGGGAAGAACGGCAAGACGATATAGGGAACCAGAGTGACTCAAACAGCCGATGAAGGAAGATGAAATTTCTCTTCCATCTCTGGGAGCTCCTTGGTAAGAGGTGGATTGGAGGAAGTATCCTTCTAAACCCAAGATACTCTCTTTAAGTTAGCATGATCAAGCTTTCTAATTTGCTAAAATATTAGGGTGGACTGAGTTTTTCTCATACACACAATGTGTAATAAATTATGCCAATCTCATATTTTTTCCTCCTAATTTCTTTGTTGTGGGCCTTGGGAACGATTTCATCCATCACCTTTAGCAATCAGACTCTGTTAATGGAGATGATCCTGGATAAACCTAAGAATTAGGAAGAATAAATCAAAGATCCTTACCATGTATTACTTTCTGCATGCTTGCTCAGTGAACACATCCCAAATATGGAGAGTCACATTGCATCAATTAAAAGCTGGTGAGATCTAGCTGTTTCACTTGTGTATCAACCTCCTCAGAACGGGAAACTGAGCCCACCTCCCCATCACAATCACATCTGCATATGTATTTGTGCTTCTTCGCATAGGTCCATCTTCCAGACTTCCTTTCTTTTTTTTTTCTTATTTCCTGAGTCCACTTCTGCCAAAAAGCTCAACTCCATTCACATTATGAAAATCCTTATTTCCATTAGCATCTTTCTTCCAGCTGAATTCAGCAAAGCCCGATTGCATAATATTTACATATTGCATATAAATTGGGAGATGTACCACTTTTGTTGGATTTTTGTGACAGAACAAATTAAACCAGAAGCCAAAGAAACGCCATGCTTTTTCTCAATTTCTCTTAAAAAAATAATTCTTTTAAAAATTGATTTCCTGGAGCACCTGGTGGCTCAGTTGATTATCCATCCGACTTCAGCTAAGGTCATGATCTTGCAGTTGGTGAGTTTGAGCCCCACGTCAGGCTCTGGGCTGACAGCTCAGAGCATGGAGCCTGCTTTGGATTCTGTGTCTCTCTCTACCCCTCTCCTGCTCATGTTCTGTCTCAAAAAAATAAATAAATGTTAAAAAAAGTTTTTAAAAACGATTTCCTTATTTTTATAATTTCCTTCAATTTATTCACCATAACTGGACAACTGACATATAGGTATGGGAGAAAACCACCTGTCAAATACCTAGATGAGATTTAATAGGAGGGGAGAACCCACGAGTTACATGGATTCAGCTGCCTGTGTAGATTCGAGCCCTTTGTAATGCCATTAACCTCAGGCGCTCTCCATATATCAGTTTCAAAGTAACTTTTTTCGGAAATTAGGGAAGGACTTGGTTTACGAAGAACCCATTTTCGTGATCACTTTCCAGCAACCCAATACTTTCCTGAGAATTGATTCCCACATTCCTAGCAAGATGGTTTGAGCTCCTATTTCTCTTGGGAAGTGTATCCTTTCAAGAACTGAAGGGGTCTTTTAAAAGTACTCAGCAAGTAAAAACCAAACAAACAAACAAAAAACCTATCCATCAGAAGAAGACAGCCTTGCTGTGGGCTCATTAACAAGCATTTGTAATCTGACCATTCCAAACATGATACATAAAACTGAGATCACCACATACCTCCTAGGAGCATCAACATCTACTTCTTTGGGTCCTTGTCCTCCGGATTTAGATCAAGTCCTCATCATTCTCCAGCTGGGGTTGGCCCACTTTCCAGCTCCATGCACTTTATGTAACCTGCTGCCAGCCTGATCTCCACTGAATACTTGGTTGTGTAGCTGAACGACGCATAAAGGGCCCCTAGATGGTTAAAAGCAAGACAGGGCGGCGTGCTCCGAAAGGACTTTGAGAGTGTGACCCAGGGATTAAGTCAAGACTCAAAGACCTCTGGGGGCGCCTGGGTGGCTCAGTCGGTTGAGCATCATGACTTCGGCTCAGGTCATGATCTCACGGTTTGTGGGTTCGAGCCCCGCGTCGGGCTCTGTGCTGACACCTAGCTCAGAGCCTGAAGCCTGTTTTGCATTCTGTGTCTCCCTCTCTCTCTGACCCTTCCCTGCTTACACTGTCTCTCTCTCTCTCAGAAATAAATAAAACATTTTTAAAAAATTAAAAAGAAAGACTAAAAGACCTCTGAGTAGAGGGGAGACTCGCCCAGGGGCCTGCAGCCAGTGCATTTTCTTCTCCCTCCATGCTAACTCCTGGTCACTGTGCTTCCCAAGGCGAGAGGCGTGTCACACCTCCCTGGCCCCACCCCTGCCGGTCCTATCCAGAGGGGAAACTGATCCCTGGGCAGTCACTCGGGGCTCAGACAAATGGTTTTGCAGAGCCCCCACTGGAGGAAAACACCTCTAATTAATTGTCAGTGTTGTAGAGACCCGCACAGGGCTTAAGTGGGAAAACATGCTGCTGGGGTTGGGGACTATAGCTGAAGAAGTCATTCTATTCACACCCTGAGCTTTGAGTAACTGTAGGCTTGATTGGGAATTAATCTCTGAATTATATTATCTCTTTTGTAAAAGTTTATTTATGTCTTTTGAGAGAGACAGAGAGAAAGTGAGCGGGGAGGAGTAGAGAGAAGGAGAATCCCAAGCAGGCTCCACGAAGCCAGCATGCAGAGCACAACATGGGGCTCGAACTCATGAAACCGTGAGATCATGACCTGAGCCGAAATCAAGAGTTGGACGCTTAAGTGGCTGAGCCACCCAGGTGCCCCTATATTGTTTTATTTCTGATGTAAAAAAAATAATCAACCCACTGTGGATTATCATGGACTCATGAGATACCTACAAGGACCACCTAAGTATCCTAAATCAGAAAGATAAAAGAAAAACTTCACAGGTGCTGGGACAAAGATATTTCCCTTAAAAGAAATTGATGGTTGAATCCTCACACTATTCAGTCTTGTTTCACAAAGTTCTTTCTTTTCCTTTTAAATTTTGCTCTAACTGGTGTTCTGTTCTTTTTATTTTGAGAGGGGATGGGAGAGAGAGAGAGAGAGAGAAATGGAATCCCAAGGAGGCTCCACACTGTCACCTCAGAGTCCTACGCAGGGCTCAAACTCATGAAATGCAAGATCATGACCTGAGCCTGGCTAACTCCTAATGCCAGATAAGATTTTCTATAAGAAAGAGGAATGGGTCCTCGCCCTTACAAGTTGGGAATGTTCTTTCAGAGTTGTATGCTACTGCATGACATAACCAGGGTTTGATTTCTCTTAAGTAGCTGAGAACTGATATATGCTGCATATAGGCATAAATTAAGAACTTGGACAAGAGGAGAACTTGCCAGAATTCAACCTTGGGGTGTTTATGTCTGATCTCAAAAACAAAAAAAAAAAGATTATGTCTTGGCAATAAAAACTTCTTGGTGGTGGTGGCGATTAAGAGGAAAACAGGGCTTCATATATAATTGCCAGAGTTTACTCTATCCTGCAAATTTTATGGGTAAATTCCCTCAAAGCCCATTTGCTTTTAGGGCCACAGAAGCTGATGAAAGAAAGCATGGTTCTCCCCTACTGTTAGAGTTGTGGACACATCGTAATCCGTGCACTGCAACGCTTCATGCATCCAGTCCATGCAACAGTACGTTTTTATAAAGCCTCCTTCTTGATTAATATGAATTTCAACAAAAGAGCCAAAAGCCTTTAAATCCATCAACAGGCCATAAATCGAAGCAGCTGGATTACGAGTGAAGGGGCTTTTGTGCTTCCACCCAGGAGACAGAGCACACCTGAAATGGTCCTTCTTCCCCAAATCACTAATATGCAGGCTGGGGGGAAGGCAGAAGTCTGGCTTTTCACAAGTCTTCAAAGACAACGTGGAAGGTTATAGGGGGTCCATGCACCTAAATACAGGAGAAGGCTGGCCCCTGTTGTCATTGCAAGTGGCCTTTCCGCTGCTTACCGCCCCTCATTTCTCCAGCGGGGAAAGGAATCGTTATTTCTGCATATTAATATTTGCCTCCTAGGAGTATCTTCAGGGTTAATGGTATAGCGTGAACAAAACTGCTTGGAGTGGAGCATATTGTCTGGTGATTATGCGTTTTCTGTGCTCTACTCCAAGACTTAAGCCATAGATAATGACTGGTGACACAGTCTTGGAGGACGGAGAAAAGAAACATGATGTATGCTAGTTGAGCCACACGCAGCCAGAGATCTCCTGATGCACAAATGTTCTTCACTCAACACAGTCAAGTCTGGATACAATGAAACCTCAGGAGACAAGACTGACTGCATTTGGGCGTCACCAGAATTCCCTTTCCTTTGCAATACATTATGTAGAAAAATTTCAGACATATTGAAGACTGTAAAGGTTACCTTAAAATAATTAGATCATTTGCTCACTGATACAGACAGATATTGTGTGGGCTCAGAGCTAGCTTTCTGAATATTTCTGAATATTTATTCTAACTATAATGCTGATAATGACCATGCCAAGGGGAGACTGAACTGATTCTCGGGTCTCACCATAGAAGTCAGTTTAAAATATCTCTACATCTCCAATAGGTTATTTTCTTTAGTTTATTGCTTTCTCCATCCATGGAATGCATACAATTAATTTATTTAACTGAGGTCGATTTAGTGTCTGGGTGACTGACATGAGTTCTAATATCCTGTTGTCTTGTATTTTTTAATAATTAAAAAAGGACAGGGGTACCTGCGTGGCTCAAGCGTCTGACTCTTGATTTCAGCTCAGGTCATGGCCTCACGGTTTGTGAGATCAAGCCCTGCACCGGGCTTTGTGCTGATAGCGGGGAGCCTACTTGGGATTCTCTTTATCCCTCTCTCTGCCCCTCCTCCACTCATTCTCTTTCAAAGTAAACATTAAAAAATAATTTTAAAAGGACAAAAATACATTGTGCTACAGAATACATGAAAGAATGTGGGAGTTGGAAAAGACATTTAATAATGGCTACTGTTTATTGTAAGATCTCTGTGTTGCTAGCAATTGCTGCTAAGCACTTTGCTTGTATTATTTCATTAGACTAACAAAGCACCCTATGAAAAAGATACATCGTCATCACTTTCGTTTCTCTGATAAAGAAGTGGAGCCCTGGAGAGGCTGGGAGTTTTCCCTGGGCCACCCAGCTAGAAGGTGTGGGCTCAGATTTGGGTCCAGTTCTGTCTGATGTGCTCTAATGCCTGTGACTTATGTGCTCTGCAACTGTCTGTGCTCTACTGGTATATGTCGTAGCCTCTCGGTAGAAGGGAAGCTGTGCTCTCTAAGCAGACTGGACTGACTGAAAGGGCTTTTCATCGGAAGAGGAAACACACCAGACGAACAAGTGATGTAACCACAGTGACTCTTGGGTTGGGGTTGGTTGAGACCCAGCTGCTGAAGGGATGTGGGCTTGCCAGCCTTTGGGGAATGGAGACACCACAGTCCCCGTCGCCACTGGCTGTAGACGCCCAAGAGGGGCAGTCGGGCAGCACTTAGGGTAAGCTGCTGGGAGCAGGGGGCCCTTTCTTCCCCTCAGCCAGGCAGGAGGCGAGGTGGGCAGGAGGCCAGCGTGGAGGACAGGAGAGGTGTTCTGCCCAGCAAGGAGCTGTGGAAGCCCCGGGTGAGGACAGTGTTCACGAGGCACTGCAGCACTACACCTTCTAAGGTGCTGCCGAGGTGCACGTTGGATGTGCCTGTCATTCTGGGGCATGATGAAGGAGACACCAAACCCCTTCCTTTCACTCGTCAGGCTTACAGTCCCCCGGAAATAACTATTTTAATATAAATCCTGGACATGTTAATATGAAGATTTAAAAATCTGGCAAAACTTAAGGTTGAGTGTAATCGACACATTGCAATTTATGGGGCTGGCATAACAGGAGATGTTATTTCAAAACAGCGCAATACTCCCTCTTTTAACATGTTTCCCTAATGCTGCCATATCATCAGATCGGACCTCAGATTCCCAAATCTGCAGCTCGATGTCGTCGCTCACGTGCAAGAGAGCAGCTGGAGGAGGCAAAGGGTGGCCTGACATCGAAAGCAGATGCTGTCAGTGGGACACTCTCATCAGGCATGATGCACATACTGTTGGAGAACCATGTTCGGAGATTAGCAGAGACACACTGCTTCATAGCACAAGAGAGACAATGGGGAAGCCTGCACATCAGAGGGGCACCTGGGGGGGCTCAGTCCGTTAAGCATCCGACTTCGGCTCAGGTCATGATCTCACAGTTTGTGAGTTTGAGCCCTACATCGGACTCTGTGCTAATAGCTCAGAGCCTGGAGCCTGCTGCAGAGTCTGTATCTTCCTCTCTCTCTGCCCCTCCCCTGTTCATGCTATGTCTCTGTCTCTGTCTCTCTCTCGAAAATAAAAAAAATATTAAAAAAAAGAAGGTCACATCAGAAATAGAATTTTTGAGGAAGTTTGAAAGGTAACAGCACTTTCCCTTCATATAGCAAATCTCAGCAGCCAAGACTTCCAGATTTCGGTGGAAATTTTTATTTATTTATTTATTTATTTATTTATCTTTATTTTTTAAAAATTTATTTCTAGGAGAGAGAGAGAGAGAGAGAGACAGCGTGAGCAGGAGAAGGTCAGAGAGAGAGGGAGTCACAGACTGAAACAGGCTCCAGGCTCCGAGCTGGCAGTCAGCACAGAGCCCGACGTGGGGCTCGAACCCACGAACCGTGAGATCATGACCTAAGCAAAAGTCGGATGCTTAACCGACTAAGCCACCCAGGCGCCCCTTCGGTGGAAATTTTTAAAAGACTTGGTGGAAAGAAAACATCAAGTGCACCTGTCCTATCCATATCCCTAAGCTATGATAATATCCATTCAGAGACCTCAAGGTGACCTCATGTGGTGGTAAAAACGCACCTGAAATCTATCAGAGGATTTTACCATCTTCATAAAACCTGACCCCAAAGCAATTTATCAACTGGCTTTACAATGAAAGCAGAAGAAATTTTTGTAATTCTTTGACAACACCCCATGTGGACCCTGAGTGCAGCATGGAGATAAAGAGGAAGACAGACATTGTAAAGGGGAGGATGTGGTCCCCTTAGCTTGACCTCTAATGAAATCATCACAGGTGAAATGAGCCATGTCATGTCAGGAGAGCCAACTAAGGATCGGTAGTTAATTCATACAGAGCAAGAGCTGATCGCTGGCAACAGGTGGTATGAAAATTCATTCTAACTTTCCTAGCTTTATGCCGTGTGAGTTAACATGCTTAGTAGTGACAGAAAGTGCAAAAGAAGTCGAAAGTGTCAAAATGAAGTCCAAGTGAAGAAAATCTTCATTTTTTAAAAAATTTTTAATTGTTTTATTTATTTCTGAGAGAGAGAGAGAGAGAGACAACATGAGCAGGGGAGAGTAGAGAGAGAGGGAGATACAGAATCGGAAGCAGGCTCCAGGCTCTGAGCTGGCTGTCAGCACAGAGCCTGACATGGGGCTCAAACCCATGAACCTTGAGATCATGACATAAGCCAAAGGTGGATGCTTAACCGACTGAGTCACCCAGATACCCTGAAAATCTTCATTGTTAAATTTATTAATAATTCACCTAAATGTATCCAATCTACGAGTTATCTAACTATCCTGTTTATTTTTTTCAGTGGAAGGCCTCTATCTGCAAGGATTCGAACCCTGTATCTTCTGGTATAAGAAGAGATTTGGGGGCACCTGCGTGGCTTAGTCAATTGAGCAGCCAACTCTTGATTTCAGCTCAGGTCATGATCCCAGGGTTGTGGGGTTGAGCTCCATTCCAGGCTCCAAGCTGAGTGTGGAGCCTACTTGGGATTTTCTCTCTCTCCCTCTGTCCCTCTCCCCTGCTCATTCTCTCTCTCTAAATAAGGATATTTAAAAAATCAAAATGAAAAAATAGATTTTTAATGAAAAGAAAGCAAGAGAACTTGCACAGTATCCCTCTCGAGCCAGCAATCTAAGCAAGCTGCAGAGATGAACTCTTATATCCTTGGGCTGAGATAGGTTTTCCTTATTGAAGTTGGGGGGTACAAGCGTCAGGGGTCCCCAGCTGCCAGTGTTTGTCCAGCAGGTGGGGGTTCCCCTAAATCTGTGTGAGCAGAATGAGCGACAGTCTCGTGTGAGTTTCTTCCTTTGCTAATGCCTATTAGGTGTGCTAACGATTGTGTGGGGTGGGGCGTACAGCAGAGATTTCCCAAAGGGGGTAAGACATCCAAGCAGGAAAACACAGGATCGACTTGATTTTTCCACATCTTCCTGAGCATGAAAGGAAAATCCAAGTGTAAGTGGGCCAATGCTTTATATATAGACGATGAGTTCCCACTGCACCATGTGCTGTGTTGACTTTCTGCCTCCAACCCTTTTGAAGTTAATTTTGAAACTGCACAAGTGATACATTTAGGTATATTTTCCTATGAAAATACACATGAAAAAGTCCTGGAGTTATAACAAGAGTGTGGCAGTATGGTCGACCCAGTAGGAGAATGGGAGAAGATGGATGGAGGAATGAGGTTGGAGCAGAGGTTGATCATGGAGGACATTAGCCTTTTCAGCCTTGTAACATTTTACTTGGAGAATATTTTAGATTCATTTGCTGTATTCGTAGAAACTGTTGTAGGCTTGCTGATATTCTTAAATTTCAGCTTTCCCCACCCTGTGAGTCCGTTGAGTAATTCATATTTGGCGAGTTGAAGATAGGCTTTTTGACCGAAGGATTGTGCTATTAATGTTATAAGTAAATAATAAAAGAATAAAAAAATAAAAGAAATAATAAAAGAATAAAAAGAAAGCAGTCTCTTGGAGTTTGATAGAATTGTTACATCCTCCATATAGTCTTTCCACAAGTGACAATCCATTCCCATCCCCACCTATGGAGAATGACGTCCCACAGCCTGATTTCTCGTTCTAAATAGAAAGGCATTGTTCCAGGCTCCATGGAGTCTAGTTGCCAACACAGATAGGAGGCCAGGAAAGTCCCTCCATCCACTTAACGCAGAGGAACCAATTCTCGGAACCGGTGGAGAAATGGAGGGGGGACCGTGTGGAAGGCAGCCAGCCCCTTTCACCTTGGCCTTCCTGCTGCGCCAGCCAGCCCAGCGCTGCTGGGGGTGCTCACATCCTTGTCAGCCCGGTCCAGGCACCGCCCTCACTCTGGCTTCTACTGCTCTTTTATATGTACCTTGTGTTCTGGCCAAAGGAAACCACCTCCTGTTTCCTGAATATTCCCACGCTTTCCTGGAGCATGCCTTGTTCACGCCTCTTCTTCCTACTGAAATCCTACCTATCCTTCCAGAGCCATCTCCAATACCAGAGTCTTCTGAATCTGCCCAACCAAATGCCATTTCTTTCTCTGCCTACCCATGTCATCATTTGAAGCTTCCCTATATTTGCTTAGAAATGCAGAGAGAAGGGGCGCCTGGCTCAGTCAGTTGGGCATCGACTCTTGGTTTCGACTCAAGTTATGATCCCAGAGTCTTGGGATCAGGTTGGACATGGAGCATGCTTGAGATTCTCTCTCTATCTCTCTCTCACTTATTCTCTCTCTCTCTCTCCCTCTCCCCTACTCTTGCTCTCTTTCTCTCCCTAAAAAAATAAAAGAAATGCAGAGAGAATAATATGTGGCCCGTGAAGGTAGGGTGGTATTTGAGTCACACATTCCACTCCTTCCTTCCCATATACCAGGACTTATTCTAGGATTTAGAGAAATAAACATGTTCAAGGAATTGCCGCTGTTCTCTCGGAGCTCATGGTTTAGACATTCAGATAATCACCCACAATGATGGGGGAGGGCGGCAGACCCCACGATCCCAAAGTCATGTTCCATCCTCTGGAGCCATTCTTGGAACGCATGCGCCTGACTTCTTGGCAAATTCCACGTCTCAACACAGAGAGGAAGACTCATTCCTCACAGACACAGTGGGCCTGGACAAAATGCCAGAGGGGAGCCCACCTTTCCAGGGGAGGAGGGAAGAGGGCAAGGTAAAATCACACAGAGGTGAGCAATTCAGTCACAGGAGAGGCAATCAGTAACTTACCTGCGTGATCACCGGGACGGGGTTAATCACAGCAAGTTCTCCGCTCCCTGGTGTTTTGTGTTGGTGCGTGTGTTTCTAGTTGTGTGTGCAAGTACCTGTGTGTGCGTGCGTGTTCTATGTGTGTGCACGTGTGCATGTGCCTGGAAGGAAATAGCTGTTGTCACCCAGGGTGCTCTGAGTCCTCACTCGGCCTTCCTCCCTGGAAGGGCGCTGGGGGCTCAGCTCTGGTCACAGGACTGCTTGTGGGCCCTTCCCCACTAGTGGCTTCAAAGGGTCTGGCCCCTCCCCGGGGTGGGGGTGCTTACAGGGAAGATAGAGCATCCAGCCTCCTCTGACTAGCTTCTTGCTGTGGGCACTCTTGAAAACATATTTAGCCTTTATACGAATGAAAGAGAAACGAGTTGGAGCTATGCTGCGCCCCAGGAATACGGCAGGTGAGGGCAGAGACGAAAAAGATGCAGTCCTGGCCGTGTCGGTGTCGCAAGAGAAGGAAAATCGTCTACTGGTCTTGTGTCAATTCCCTCGCACAAGGTAATCAGGCATCTGGCTGAGAGAGGACACCTTGAAGTTCAAGTGCCTGGGTTCCAAACTTGGTTCTGTCTCCTAATGGCTGGGGGCCCTATGGCGGCTCCTTTAACAGCTCTGGGGCTCAACTTCCTTATCCGTGAAATGTGGACACTAAGTAGACCTTCCTCCCTGAGCTGCTGCAAAGGCTTAATGAAGTGTGAAGTACTTAAAATAGTACTTAGCATGGAGTAAGTATTCAATAAACGGTGGCTGTTTGATTGGAGTAGAACACAATTAAATATGAGATCATATCTCCCACTTCTTACTGATGTGCTATGACCTGGCCAAATCCAGCCATTGACAAAGCAAGAAAGATCATTCTGCCCGACTTGGGAGTGCTTTTCCTATCTTCCCGCTGACTCCAAAGCCCCTCCCTCTGCCCCCTGGGCGCCCAGGACCCCCTGCTGTCTGCGTGGCCAGCCAGGGAAAGTGCTCCTCACAGGGCAGAACTCTGATTCTGGAGTTACTGTACCAGCATCTATCTACCCTCTCAAAATTTTGGAAACTCTCTGAGGACAAAAGCAGTGTCTAATAAATCCCTTTTCTTTGCCTTTTTTTTTTTTTTTTACAAACATTTTAAAACAGCTCCTTCTTCTATATCAAATGCACAGTTGTTTTTCATTTGTGTTGTTCTCTGAGAAGCTATTCTCAGTAAGGAGCCAGGGTTCAGTCCTGCTAATGATTTCACAAAGTTTCTCATTTTAGCCTGGAACTCATATCTTCTCTGAAGTGATGGTGGCATTTTAGGAATCAGGTACTGGCTACAGAGACAGAGAGAAAGAGAGAGAGAGCACAGGTTTTGGGGTGGGAGGTATAAAGCTGGTCTGGAATGACTCCTGCTAGCACCGAGTCACCCCACAGACACAGCCTGTGACCTGCTGCTGTGAAAGTCTCCCTTGGCGCTCGGATCTGCATAGCAAACCCCCATTTCCTGCACCCACCAAAGGTAATTTGAAATAAAATTAGTGTGACTGCATTTCAGGTTTTTAAAAAATTTTTTAACGTTTATTTATTTTTGAAGGAGAGATAGAGACAGCATGGGCAGGGGAGAAGCTGAGAGAGAGAGGGAGACACAGAATCTAAAGCAGACTCCAGGCTCTGAGCTGTCAGCACAGAGCTGGAGGCAGGGTTCAATCTCACAAACCGGGAGCTCGTGACCTGAGCTGAAGTTGGACACTTAATCAACTGAGCCACCCAGGCGCCTGCATTTCCGTTTTAAGTAACTCTTATCTTTATATCCTAACGGGAGGTTGAAGCAAGCTAACACCAGCATCTTAAGAATGGTCGTTTACCCGGACATGTTTCATAAGTATTTCATTTAAGGCACAGATCAGAGATACATTATCTTGCCCATTTTGCAGATGGGAAGATTGGGGTATGAACGGTGGAATGACCTGGCTGTCCTTGAAGACTTGAATTTTTGGACCCGGATCAGCCTCCTCGGGGAGGAAACCCGCACACCCCGCATGCTGCTGCTGCTCTGTGCCGAGAGGCCTTCGCCTCTGTTACTGCTTCCTCCTCGGAGGTTCTCAGCTCAGAGGCCCCCACGCAGGGCTGCAGCAGAGGGTGGGGACTGCTCCGTGGCCGCCTCCCACGCCCTGCTCCTGCCGGTTGACACTGCTGACCTGAGCGGGCTCCGGTGACCCCTGCCTGCCGAGGGCCGCTGAACTCTCGGCGGCGCACAGGTTGGTCAGAACAATGTTGGCCCGTCAGTGGGGAAAAGTGCTGACAGTCGTGGACGTCTGCAGAGCGGGCTCCTCGCATGGAAGGCTGGTCACTATCAGTCCTTACCTGAGCTTCCCCACCTTCCACTGGCTTCCGGCCGTGGCCTTGGAATGAACGAATTGCAGGCGAGGTCATCTGAAATTAACCAATCACATTCCCCAGGGCATTTTCCCCAGGAAAGGGTTTAACCCAAAGAAAGGGGTGTACCCTCTGCTTCTCTGGGTTTTTCCCTCCATATTTCTCTCTCTTTCCTTTGGTATTTACCATCTTACACCTACCCTACCTACCCTATCCTTTCATTTGTGTTTACTTTCCATTGTTTGTATTTAACTGCATGTGCAATCATGCTCATATTTTTTTTACCATTCCATTTATTTTTTAAATTTACATCCAAGTTAATTAGCATATAGTGCAACAGTGATTTCAAGAGTAGATTCCCTAATGCCCCTCACCCATGTAGCCCATCCCCCCTCCCACACCCCCTCCAGTAACCCTCTGTTTGTTCTCCATATTTAAGTCTCTTGTGTGTTGTCCCTCCTCCCTGTTTTCATATTATTTTTGCTTCCCTTCCCTTCCCTTATGTTCATCTGTCCTGTATCTTAAAGTCCTCATGAGTGATGTCATTTGTCTTTCTCTGACTAATTTCACTTAGCATAATAGCCTCTACTTCT